>NC_081419.1:15750929-15983513 GCF_949786415.1 Peromyscus eremicus | reverse complement strand
GGGGAGGGGGAGGGCTCACAGACACCCAGAAACTTTCCCTGGCTGCCTGAGGCCAGCTGCCTTTGAAGTGGGGTAGCCTGGGAGGTGAGATGGTACAGGGCTGCAATTACAGCAAGTTTCACTCTCTCACAGGGAGTAAAACCAGTCCTGGTGCCCAGGACAGAGCTGGTCTTGCTCCCTGGCTTGAGCAGGATCTGCAGCTCTGTGGCCACCTGGCTCGACTCCCCAGGAGGGTGGGCTCCGCCTGTTCCCATAAACACTGATCCCTAGCCCACGATGTACCAGGAAAGCTAAACCGAAGGGCCAGCTCCCCGCAGCCTCCCTTGCTGCTGAGTCTGTCCCTGTCTCCTGGCATTTCATTTTCTGTTTCTAGGGAATGAGAGGTTGGACGGTCTAATGCTGCTCACTTTCCGGCCAAGGTCTCCTTTGACCCTGGAGTTTGGAACAGAATACATGGCCAGGCTAGGTGAGGCTCCTTGTCCTGGGGAGCACAGTCCAGGCTGAGCTACAGTCACTCTGTCCCTGCCTAAAATATCAGCTCCCCACTGGGCTGCTCTGGTGAAGTCCAACTCCGTGTTGATGGGGCAGTGTCCTCAGGGCTGGAAGGCCTTCGCTTTGTCTTCCTTCCTTCCATGCCTTCTTCCTTTTCTCTATCCCTTCAATCTCTCTATCACTTCATCTTTCCATCCCTCCTTCATTTCTTCCATTTCTCCCTCCTTCCATCTCCCCCCCACCACCACCCCAAAAAAAACCTCCCTCAGTATCTGGCAGAGCTTAACAAGGTCTGTCCCTGGCTGCTTTGCCTTGAAGGAATGCCTCAGAAAGGCCCCATCACTGATAGGGCCTAGCCAAGCATCTCAGACGGGCCAGCACAGCTCCCAGGGCAGGCTAGGGTCACTAGACTTCTCAGAGAAAGAGGTTTCCTTGGCCCCCACAAAGAGGAGCGGGGGCTACTCTAGATGTGTTATGTGGAGCTTCTGGGTGTGTTTTCACGTTCAGTGGTGGTGTTGGTGGTGGTGGGTTTAGGGCTCTTAATGAGCAGAGTTAAGGATGAGCATCAGATTTGGGGACCAGTTTTCAAGCAGGGGAGCTTGAATCCCGTGAACAGAGGGAAGCCAGAGAGGCTTCCTGACAGGGGAAGGCTTGGCCTTATGGGCAGCTGCTCTCTCTGCTTCCCTCACCAATGATTTGGGCAGAGTGCTCTTTGGTGAGTCTGGGACAGCTACGGGAACACAGCCCACTCACGTGCCAGCTACCAGCTCTAAGATCCAGTCGTTCAGAAAACCCTGGTCCTGGAGGGGGTGGGGTCAGGGCTCAACACGTTAAGAGAGCAAAAGGACCATCTGCAGGACTCATCAAGCATCTGAGACAGCCTTCTGGCCCTCCACACTGCCTGCACCCACGTTCCTACCCTGCCACAGACCTGCCCTGCACCCTCCACATCTGGATGCCTCCCTGCCTTGGCTCTACACCTAAGCTGTCCATCCTCACCTCTGACCCTAGCCTCTTAGGGCTGCAGCCTACACACAGCAGCCCTTCTATTTAGGAAAATGTGGGAATTCACAACTAGCTTTAGAATCCTAGAACCTCAGGGTCCAGGAAGCTACCACAGCCTGCCCTATGAGGGATCATAGATTGAGTCCATCTCAGCCAGAGGTGGTGTTCACACCTGTAATGCCAGTACTCAGGAGGCAGAGGCAGGTGGATGTCTGTGAGTTCGAGGCCAGCCTGGTCTACAGAGCAAATTCCAGGACAGGCTCCAAAGCTACACAGAGAAACCCTGTCTCATAAAACAAGATAAGTAAGCAAGCAAGCAAGCAAACAAACAAACAAAAATTCAAAGTTATCGTGGGCAACTTAATGAGACCTTGCCTCAAAACAAATTTTAAAACCGGCCTGTAATCCCAGTGACTTAGAATGCTGAGGTAGGAGGATTCGCAAGTTCAAGTCCTGCCTGGACTACAGAGTGCCACTTGAGCCACCGACTGAGGCCTGTTTCAAAAATAAGAAATAGGAAAGTGTGCCAGGCGTACACACGCAAACACACATTTTGTTTGTTACTTGTTTTCAAGACAGGGTTTCTCTGTGTAACAGCTCTAGCTTCCCTGGAACTCACTCTGTAGACCAGGCTGGCCTCAAACTCACGGAGATCCTCCTGCTTCTGCCTCTTGAGTGCTGGGATTAAAGGCGTGTGCCACCACCTCCCGGCCATACATTTTTAAAAGAACGGAAAGGCACTGGAGACCAAGCCCAGTGGCAGAGCACCTACCCAGCATGTGCAAAGCCTAGATTCAATCCCTACTGTCAAAATAAATGGACAAAGGGGCTGGTGACTGAGAGGAAGTAAGGAAGAAAGGAGAGGAGGAAGAAAAGTAGCTTTAGGCCAGATGTGGAGCACCACACACCTGTAATCCCAGTACTCAAAAGGCTGATGCAGGAGGATCATGAATTCAAGGATAGCCTGGACTACCAAGCAAGAATCTTGAAAACAAAATGATATAAAACAAAAAATAAACATTTAAAAAGGAAGGTGTTTCTCTTTTCTGAGCAGGGGGGACATGAGGCCTGACCAGTGTACGGAGTACGTGTCCATCTCTTCCAGACACCACGGAGCATCCCAGGTGTAAGTTGACAGTTGGCCAGCCTGAGCTGCCCTGGGCAGGATAGTCAGATCCCAGCTGGCCAGCCTTTTGTAGTTACCCACTCTGCCCAGTCCTATATTCCAGGATTCCCAGTATACAAACAGCCTGGCCTCTAGGTTCCAATCTCAGCCATAGCCCCAGTTGGCTGTGCATTCTGGAATTGTGTGCAGTTCCTCCTTGCCTCAGTTTCTCCAACTCATAGAGGTCCAATCTCCAGCATTTAAAAGAGCCTAATGTCCAGGGTACTTCTGCAGAGGAACAATAAAAGTCTCAGCTGCTGCATGGACACTCTAGCCAGGCACACTGTGAACAAACCCATCTGCTTCCCCTGTAGACACCAGCAGGCTAGCTATGGGCCCAACCATAGTGTCCCCTGCTGAGATGTGAAGGCCACCTGGGTTGTGGGAGGCTTGGAAAAGCTAAGTGTGTACTAAAGGACCAGTAAATGCATGGCATGTGGCTAGGGTACTGTGCCTAAAAGCTCCGTCCCAGATTATTCTCCAGAGCCTACGGCCCTCAGACGGAAGGGACAAGGGCCTGTTGTGAGGTCACCCAGGGGGAGAAGGCATGGACAAGTGGTTCTTGGCACCTAACCAGTGCCAGGCATTTGGAAAAGGTCAGAGTTGCTGTATTAGGGCCCAGCAGAGCGTAGAGACAAGCACACCATTCTCACTAATTGTGAATGGCTGCTACCTGATCATACTCAGCCGTTGATTCAACCTGAGCAAAGAGCCTTGGTAAGGGGACTGGGGGAACCACAGAGAGGCTGAGTCAAGGCTCCCTTCTCAGGATCCCCAAGGCTCTTGCTCTTCCTCCCTAGGACAGAAGGGGGTTGTCTAGGGACCACCCACCCCAGATGTTCAGTCCCTCCTCTCCCTTGCCCTGTAGGCCTCCCGGGAGTGGAGGTGTGCAGGCCCAGAGCTTGTTCCCACGATGCCAGGCCATGGCAGGGGCTCCTTTTACCTGCATTACCTTAAAAAAAAAAAAAAAAAAAAAAAAACTCACAGCTAGAGATACAGGTGCCATAGCCACATGCTGCCACCTGCCAGTACTGAGCCAGAGCGCAGGGAGGCCCTTCATATGTCCTCCTGACCAGCTGTCTAAAACCAGGGGCTCTGAAGTCCACACATGCCCCCCCCCCCGGCCTTTCTATGCTAGCCCGCCCTGGTCTGGGCCTCTTATTGTGTTACCCATACCAGCCTGTCAGCTCAAGAGCAAAACAGGGCTCTGTCCAGGCTCTCTTAGTGACCCCCTGCCAGGATTGGCTTAGGCAGACACGGCACCCAGATACCCACAACCTTACAGAGAGTCTACCAAAGCTGGGTGGACGCTTGTCCCGGCTGCCTACCTCCTTGCCTTTGGCTGAGCTGTCCCCACACCCCAAGTCCATGGGAAGGAGGCTGGTGCCCTAGGCTACGTGCCAACCAAGCTCTAGTCTGGTGAGAGCAACCCCAGGAGGCTGGGGTGGAAGTGTCTGGATGCCAGCAGAGCCAGACTTGTTCAAAAGAAGCAGAGGCATGCACACATGTGCAAAGCCTCTACATGCTGGGATGGGGAGCCGATGGTAGGAGAAAGCCACGCTGAGCCCAGATGCCCCATGCACTGTGGTTCTGGGTCTCTGACCCTGGGTCTAGGATGGTTCTCAGAGGGCTCTGTTGGTCTCCAAGAGACTGAGGCTTGGTGGAGTGGGGATGTCCGCTCCTTCAGACCCTGGGGTAGCTGGTCATGGACGTAGAGGGGGAAGCTTTGCCTCCCAGCTTCCTCAATGGAGCTCCTCCGTGTCACTAGCCCTGAAAAATGGCTCTAGACATGGACAGCAGGGCTGCGGGGGCCCTGCAGCCGGGAACAAAGACGCCTTTGTGCCGCAGCCAAGGCCCCTCTGCCTTGGGTTAAGGCAGCTGAATGAGCCCCTCGGAGGAGAGAGTCCTCCTTCTGCATGCCAAAGCCACAGGGACAGACAATGGCCATTAACATAGGCCCCTCTGAGCACCCCAGCCAAGCTGGCCATGGGATAAGGGACTTGGCCTTGAGCCTCAGAGGCCCTTCTTGGACACCCAAAGACCTGGGCCCACGGCACTCCACTGGGCCTCCACCACTCACTGTCAGCTGGGTCTCTGCCCGAGACCGTGGGTCACAGGATCAGGTGCCAAAAAAGGCTTAGGAGGAGGGTCGCAGGGGTCAGGACTCAGACCCAAGCCAGCCTGCACTTCCCTTTAGGCCTCCCACTGGATTCGGCTACAGGAACAGAGATGGGATGCGGTGCCCCTAAACTCAGTGTACCCCATCCAGCACTGGAAGAGATACAAGGAGTCTAGCCCTGAAGAATGGAGGGCACAGTATGTGTGTTGGGGTATCTCGGGCTCCCAAGCAAGAGCCAGTAGTACCATAGATTCCTGTCCCCTTGACAATGGGGACAGCCCAAGGCCCAGCTGAGATGGGCCACTTCTCTATGGCTAGCTATGTACGGGGTCTCTGTTGTGAACTACATTGGGAAAGTGGGCAGGGGGATGGCACCAATCCCATAGTTGGGTGTGAGCAGGGGTGAACGGAGAGCCTGAGGACAAAGGCAGTGCATGGCCTATGGACCCTCCTAGTTTATAGCATGGAGCTAGAACAGGGCTAGCAGAGATTCAGGGCCCTGCTTCACTCTCGGGTCTGTACTCTGAGATTTCCAATACCCAGAAGCCCTGAGAAACCTACCTACATGACAGACCATTCCAGGGACGTATGTCCTACAGACAAGGAGTGGTGCCAGTGGTCTTGTTGGGAGAGCTGAAGGCCTGTGGCTGGGATAGAGGGGTGGCAGCCTGCCATGTGACAGCTGCCAAATGACATGGGGGCCCAAAGGCATCTGAACACATCCTGCCCCTCAGGCCTGCCCACAAGGGCCCAGCTACTTCAGACAGGCCAGAGGACGCTGCCTAGCTTGTTCAAGCCAGCCATTCCCGAAAGTCCCTGACAGCTCTGGCTGCTCCATGGACACTTCGCCACATTGTCACTTGCCTGCAGGCCTTCGCACTCACTAGTCACCCACCCCACACTCCAGGCACTTTCGAGTAAGGAGCTAGTGCCCATGTGCAGGATGTGAGTCCAGGGAGTGCCTTACGTGGTCCAAGGGCAGTGGCCTAGCAGGCCGTACCTCTGAGGGGCACACAGAGCTGATGGGGATCAGCAGGTGGGAAGCGGAGACTGAGAAGGGGTCATGGGGAGCCCTTCCCCTGTTGGAGCTCTCCGCTCCACCCACACTATGAGGCCTCTGGCCTCCTCTTGCTGGACCGCAACATACAGTGGCTGCTACAGCACCCGTGTGGTTCCACTGCAGACGTTTCCAGGCCTGGAGGGGAAACTAGTGAGGTGTAGAACAGGAAGAGTTGGCCAGTGACCCAAGAATGTCCAGGTGTATGTATGCTCAGGGTGAAGAACAAGGCGGGGCAGCCTCCGGCCAGGCCCAGTGTAGACTCACCCTCTCCCATATCTCATGCCTGTCATTCCCCACCCCCACCACCCAGGGCATTTATAGAGCCCAGTCTCTTGCAGCCTGGCCCAGCCCACTCTCTCTGAGGCTGCCACCCACCAGAGAGGGAGGAGGAGGAGGAGGAGGAGGCAGTGCCCTTGGGGCCCTCCCTACCCTGTCCACAGACTTGAGTAGACTCAGTTTCCTCTCTGTGTGGTTGACTTTTGCTAAGCGGATAGACACTGTTCCTGTTCCCATGCAGGTTGTAACTCCCTTAACCCCCAGACTGGAGCTGGTTTCAGGAGGAAGGTTGCCTAGGCCTGTTCAGACTTATCCCTGATACTGGCAGCATAGCCCCTTCCCTGAGCTGGAGCAAGCCCAGCGCCCCCTTCCTGTTGGGGGTGTACCTTCTCCAGCCCACCCTGGAGACTGAAACCAGGATTAGAGGGCAAGCAGAGTGGGGCTGGGAACAATGAAAGGCGTGCTGGTCTCAGGGTCCTCCACTGGGGCTTCACTGAGTGGCTGGCAAGCACCCCCCCCCCCCAATGCCGGCTGAGTCGTCAAACCTTGCCTTCTGATTTACCCCTCTTCTCACCCAGAGACAGGGAGAGCTAGCTCCCGTGGGGACTGCAACTGCCTTCCTATAGTCACTAGGCTGCTGGTAGCTGTGCCAAGTCCCTGGCACAATGCAGCACCTGTCTTGTCAGGCTCTGGTGAACCACTGGCTGCTTGACAACATTTCCTCTGGGGTAAGAGGGATGGCCTGGTGTGAGGAGTCCAGAGAGGAGTGTCACTCTGGTCTCATAAAAATGGGCCAGCCTGGGCTTGGACCCTTGCCTTGTCTTCAGCTGAGATGATAAATTCTATCTCTCCATCAGTGCTGAGGGGAACAAAGAGGTTTTGTGCAGCCTCTGAGTGACAAGGCACAGTGTTTTCCCTCCAAATGCAGTCTGAGGTACCAGGGATCCTTTCTCATAGCCTCTCCTTTCCCCAGCCCTGAAGCATCTTGTTACAGAGGGCAGGTTCATGGTGGTCACAGAGGCTTTCTACTCTTCACACCCGGTGGGGAAGTATGTGTGTGCCATGCAGGGACTGGGACGTCTCAGAGGACAGCCACGCTCAAGCTAGGAATGGCCTCATCCACACTCACCCTCACAGAACATGGGGTGAACCTGCAGATCCCACATACCACTATAGAACATTCATCATCCAGTACCTTTTCTGTGATTTCAAAAGTTTCTTAGTTACTGAAGCAGCAAAGAAGTACACACACTCATGCACAGGCACACACAATTGCACACACAGTCATACACAGGCACATATGCGTGCATACACACTTATGCACAGGCACACAGACATGTACACACACTCGTGTACAAGTAAATATGGGTGTACACACACAATCATGCACGGGTACACATGTATGTATACACATAGTTACATATACTCATGCACAACAGGCACACACATAATTACACACAAAGTCATGCACAGGCACACATGCATGTACACTCACAGTTACACACACTCATGCACAGGCACACACAATTACACACACAGTCATGGTCAGGCACACAGGCATACACACACAGTTACACATTCACAGTCACACACACAAATGGCACACATACACAATCATACAAATCATGTGTGCAAATATACACACTCACACAATCATGCACATGCATACCATTGTGCATACAAATGGCCCCACGCAAACTCATGCACACGCAGAAGCACACACATTGGTACTCACAAAGAAATAAGGCAGCCTGGGACCTGCCTGTCTTATGTTTTTTCTATGCTTTTATAATTTGCATCTTGCTTCGTAAAATTAGAATCATGCCTTCATTCATTTGTTTCTTCATTCGCCCATTCATTCTTTCCATGAGTAATTACTCACAGCCTTGCTCATCCCAGGGACACTGCTGAAGCAGCTGAGCTCAGCTCTGCCTTGCCCCATGTGGTCTAACAAGGCCACATGATAGACCAAATGAGGTCTCCATACAAGATCAGCATTCAGTCACGACACAAACTCTTCTTACTTCTGAATGTTAAACGGGCTTCTGCAATGTTCCCTGGCCTGTCACAATGGATCCTGTTGGAGATATGGCAGTTCCGACACGCTGGCATAGAATGATGTTTTCATGTCACTCTTTGCAGAAATGTGCCTTCTTGGAACCACCCCTGTAGGTGTGTGCTGGTCTAAGCTCGTTATGAAGATGAGAAGACCGGAGCAGGAGGGATGACCCAAGCTGTGCCCACCAGTGGAGACATGCCATCTGTCTGACTTTGTAGCTTCTCGTGGAACACTGCCTTTTCCGGGCCTCACTGAGGACTGAGTCCCTAGCTGTGGGTCTGGGTATGCCTTCCACATCTTAACTGTCCACCAGGACCCTCTCATACCCAGGAACGACAGCAGCATGATGCCAGAAAATGAACCCCAGTTCAGCAAGCAGCTGTGTAAGGTTCGAGCAGGACTCCCGCATCCCCCCAACCCTGAAACATCCTGACCTCAGACATAGTTGCACCTTTAGAGGACGGTGCTCAGGCTAAACTATCCTGCCTTCTCCCAGTCCTTAAGACACCTCTTAAATGTCCTGACCTTCTTTTTAAAACAGTGTTAAGTCGGGCAGTGGTGGCCCATGCCTTTAATCCCAGCACTTGGGAAGCAGAGGCAGGCAGATCTCTGTGAGTTCAAGGCCAGCCTGGTCTACAAAATGAGTTCCAGGATAGCCAGAGCTGTTGCACAGAGAAACCTTGTCTCAAAAAAGAAACAAACAAACAACAGTGTTAAAATGCACAGGACACAAAACCCACCACGCTACCGTCTCAAGAGTACAGTGCAGGGCACAAAACCCGGGACAAATACCCAGGTATGTTAAGGCCTGGTCATGTGACCTGGCATGACATTTATGTAGTTCAGTCCCCATGTCCTGTGCCCAAAGACCAGACATTTTGTTACTGTACCCAGCTGCCATAACAAAGTGCCAGAAAGGAGGAGACTTTGAGCCATGGAATCAACTTCTCTCCCAGATCTGGGAGTCAAGTATGGCAGGGCCCCAGGCTCTGAGCAGGAGCCTTCTTGTCTCTTCCCGATTCTGGCGCCTAGAAGTCTTCCAGGTCCATGACAGCATCACTCCAACTTCTGCTCCTCTTTCCTCCGTGTACCCTCTTCTTGAAAAGACACCTGCCATTGGATTGAGAGGGACCCCAAACCTAGGGTAATCTCAACTCAAGATCCCTCACTAACTACTTCAACCCAAACCTTAGTCCCAACTAAGACTACGGTGTGAGATGCTGTCAATATGGGTTTGGGAGATTCCTCTCCTCATTGTTGGACCAGCACCCCAGAGCTTCAGTGTAAAGACACCCTATTCGCTGTAGGTTCATCCCCTGATGGGTAGGCAAGTAAGCAGCTTCCCTCATGAACCCTGCCTTCCTCAGTGGATGTTACCTAGCAGGTGTGCCAAGACCTGCCTGGTGCAACGAGCAGCACAGGCTTGAGGTGAACTTCCACTTCAAGGCTCAGAGCTGAATCCAGATTGCCCTGGGGCCTCCTCTAAAGTACCATCACAATCAAAGAGGTCCCAAGGAATCTAACAGCAGGCCCAGGTTTGCCAGCTGCTGAATCCGGGCCCTAAGGAATGTCTGTCTTCACCCATGGGCAGGGGACAGTTGACGAGAACCAGCCCTGGCCAACTGTGACCATCCTCATAGTCAGTAGTTCCCCTTCACTCCCAAGGGCATTGCATGGGTGTGGCATTCGTCCCCTGGTCCCCTGGGCACTTCCCAATTGTGATGGCTGGGGCCCTCTTAGTACTTCTAACCTTGGCTGCTGGTCAAGTGCCAGCTTTTGGGAACAGAAGCTTCTGCTGGTTGGCTTTTGTCAACTTGAAATAAACCTAGACATATCTGGGAAGAGAGCATCTTAATAGAGAAAATGCCTTCTTAAGATTGGCCTGTAGGCAAGTCTGGGGGGGGTATTATCTTTATTAATGATTAAGTGGGAGGGCCCTGCTCATCGTGGGTAGTGCTACCCCAGGGCAGGTGGTCCTAGGGTATGTGAGAAACAGTCCCTGACTCAGCCATAGGGAACAAGTCAGGAAGCAGTATAGCACTCCTCCATGGCCTCTGCAGCAGCTCCTGCCTTGCATTCCTGACCTGACTTCCCTGGATGATGGACTACAAGCTGTAAGATGAAATACATACACCCTTTCATTCCCAAAGAGCTTTTGGCCAGGTAGTTTTCTCACGGAAGAAGAAACAAGACCCCACAAGGGTGTGAGAGGGAGCATGATGGGAAGATCTCAGCCCTCTGGAAGGAAACCCAGGAAGCCTTCCTGAAGATAGGTCCCAGCCTCTCCCAGGATAGACAGCTCATTCTCTGGACCTTGCTCACACTTAAGGAGCTCTGTGTCTCAATGTTAAAACAGCCACAGTGGAGCCAGGTGGTGGCGCACTCCTTAAATCCCAGTACTCGGGAGACAGAGGCAGGCAGATCTCTGTGAGTGTGAGGCCAGCCTGGTCTATAGAGCGAGTTCCAAGACAGCCATGGCTGTTACACAGAGAAACCCTGTCCCGAAAAACCAAAACCAACCAACCAAACAAAACAACAACAACACCCAGCCACAGTAGGCTGGCACTGTCACCATCCCATTTCAGGGCAGAAGGAGCTAGGGAGATTAGGTATTCTAAATACTTTTAAATTTTGTTTATGTGTGTGTGTGTGTGTGTGTGTGTGTGTGTGTGTGTGTGTGTGTGTGTGGTATGTGTGCACCTGTGGAGATCAGAGACTAAGCTACAGAAGTTGGTTCTCTTCTTCCACCATGTGGTCCTGGGGATCAAACTCGGGTTGTTGAGCTTAGCTGCAGGCATTTTACCTGTTAAGCTTTCTCACTGGCCTGAGACCAGGTCTCCTGCCTGGACCAAGGGTACAGCAGATGAGCATCTGAGGAGCCCATTGCTTAGCCCCTTGCCTGCCTTCCCTTCAAAGACAGCAGTTGGAATCCCTGGATGCTCAGAAATTGCCCTCTTTAGTCTATAGCGCCAGGCGGTTTCAAAGGCCACCGTGTGTGACTGAAGTCTGTGGTCAGGCCCCACTGTCACGTTCTTGCTGGGAGAAGGCAGTGTGAGTGTTGCCACTCTGAGGGGAAAGGTATCCTGGTAGTCGGGAACCAAGGAACACTACCAAGTCACACCACACAACAGACCTCACACAAGAGATTTCCTGGGAGAGACGCACAGGAGTGGCTGCCGCTGCTGGGGCAGAAGCAGCAGGGAACTGAGCAGGAGACAGTTTTATACAGGGTTTCTTGGCGGCAGAATTTTCTAGGATGGAGATTTCCAGGGTCAGGATTGATGGGATTCCAAGTCCTGAGCTTGGGGTGAGCCCGCCCAGGGATTGGTGGGATCTCAAGTTCAGGGACTGGTGGTTTTTTGAGCTCAGGGGTTGGTGGGTTTTCAAACCTGGAGGTATGCTTAGACCTTTACCCTGCAGGCAGGCCTCTGAACATTCAAGACTCTCTCTACCAGCCTACCCTTCCTGGCGTAATTGCAGCGGGTCTCTTTTCTTCCTCAATCCCGTGTCTAACCACCAGCCAGCTTCTGATATAAAATCATAGGTCATGGCCACCCACTTCCTAAGGTTTGGGCCTCCCGCACAAGGACGAGATGAAGATGCAGTTTAGCTACTGGTGTTGTGGGGTGTACCTGCCATCCCAACACTCAGGAGGCTGAGGCAGGAAGATTGTGATTCAAGGCAAATGTCGCCTACACAATGACAGTTTGTGTAGTTGTAGACAGTTTTTGTCCCAACAACAACAAAACGCAGAGTACCTTCCAAGGCCTGGGAAGTACCACGTGACCATCACTTTGCCTGCCAGTTGCCACCCTGCCCGGGAGCCATGTTCACCCTTTTCTGTTTCTTGGAGGCACCAAGTGCCTTCCTGGCAGGGCTGCTTCCTTTAGGGGCATGACTCACTCCATTTCAGGTCTCTCAGCTCCCTGCCCACCCCTTTTTTTTTCAAGACAGGGGTTCTCTGTGTATCACTGGCTATCCTGGAACTAGCTCTGTAGAGCAGGCTGGCCTGTCCCCATCATTGTAAAGCAGGTGCAATTGTGGGCTCCTGGAGTCAGGAGCTGCCTTACTCAGTACACAGCAGAGTCCCTGACACAAGCAGAGGATGGATGAACAGTCTATACTGAGTGGCTGTGGGTCACCTCTCTGTGATTCCAAAAGAACTCAATTCCCACAGACTCAGGTGTCTTCCAGAGTCCTGAGTGACTCCTGACCATGTAGCTGGAGGTTCTGGAGACAGAGGACAAAAGGCCTCCTCCCCGTCAACAAGGGGCTGGCCGGGGGAGCCCTTGCCCACCCAGGGTTCCCTTCCTGCTCTGCACCCACCCCCACCCCACTGTGGCTCCAGGGGTCTCAGGGACAGTCCCACCCGACCAGAGGAAATCCTTGAATTTTCCAAGGGTGAATGGAAGCAAACCTTCTTGTTTATTTCCTGGTGAATTGTAGAGGGTGGGAAAGTGGCTGGGGGCTGGCTTTAACTCTTTCTCCCCTGGATTTAATTGTCCCCTTTCCGGCCAGGCTCCTCCAGGCTTCTGGCGCCTGGTTTTCCTGAGACTTGGGATGGGGGGAGGGTTATGTGAAAAAAACACAACAAAAAACAAAGTTCAGCAATAAATAAGTCCCTGGCGTGTAGAGTCTGGGAACCAGGAAATGCTTCCCCAGGCCCCTGATGGAGCAGGGATGTAAAGCTGGGGGTTGGGGAAGTTCGTGCACCTGACCAGGAGCCAGGCCTGGTGAGGTTGGGGGAGGTGGGAACATCAGCTCCTCCCCGTGCTGCAAAGCTGGGACACCCCACCCCCATCCCACCCACCCTGCACTGCAGAGTAAACTCTCAGGCACTCTGGGGTTCTGGGATGTTCAGTTCTGGCAAGGGGGCCAGGCAGCCACGGCAAGCTTTTCCCATTACCTCACCGGAAGGGCTGAGCCGAGGCTCTCAGTGGGTTATGGATCTGGCCTGAGCTGCCCCTACAGATGTGTACCCCAAGTCCAAAGCCTGGGGTCTCCTTCCAGCTGGGACCAGTTGAAGAGTGGGTGGAGAGTAAGTCCACTGAGACCCCAGATGCAGACTCAATGTACTAAGGACCTCCTTTGTGCCCACCTGCAGTGAGGCTCTCTGCTGGGAGCCAAAGCCCTGTCCTCTCTAGAGGAGGAGGACTATGCAGTCTTCTGCGAGCCTTCTCTCTGCACAGAAATGGATGAACTCTTGAGCTCAGTTGTTAGAGTACTTCCCCTGCATACATAACACCCTGGGTTTGATCCCTCAACATCACAACACACACACACCCATTTTTATAAATTCATGCCTTATACCTGTATTTCCAGCACTTGGGAAGTTGAAGCAACTTTGAGTTGCTTTGAGTTCAAAGCTAGCCTAGGATACAAAGCAAGATACTGACAACAGAACTAAAACCTAATCCTGGCCCCCGGAAGAGGTACACCACACACACACACACACACACACACACACACACACACACACACACTAGCACCAACACCGATTTAACTTCTCAGTGTAGCTTTGGCCTGCTCACCCAACTTTTTGAGTCGTACACAGCACACACACACACACACACACACACACACACACACACACACACACTAGCCTGGGGTGCACAAGGAAATGTGATCTGTCAGTGTGACCAGCAGGCCAGCCCCGCCCTCGACCCCAGTTCTCACAGCCCAGCAGCAGGACTGAGGCTCCCACAAGGCTGCTTTCCTCAGCAGATGCTCCTCTGCCCCCAACTTGCTACAAACACCAACCAGATGTTGGGACTGTCGCCCGTGGGGGGGGGGGGGCGGGATGTGTGTGAGGAAGTGGTTTTATCTGGGGAGCCTGGAGTAAGTAGGACCTGGAGGGGTGCAGATCTGTGCTGAGGACACAGCTGAGGCCATCAGAACTAGGGTGATGCAAGCCTTCCTTGTGGTACAAAGAGAGAGACAAAGGATGGGGGGGGGGGGGTAGTCAGCAAGTTAATCTGCCCAAAAGTAGGAACCCAGGCCTCCTTTTGAGTCTGACTAGCACAGAGACTTCAGGCTATACCCTGCCTCCCCAAGCCTGCCTGGCCCTCTGTCCTTATGCACCAGTGGGAGCATGTGGGAGGCTGTGCAGGGTCAGCACAGCAGGATCACATGGAGGAGGATGAGCCCACAAGCTCAGCTGGCCTCAGCATCACTGTGGAGAACTCACAGGTCAAGAACCCTGGAACTCAACCTCCTCAGGCCACCCCTTGCTAGAGGCCCATGTCTCTAGGACAAACCCAGGTGATCTCCCTCCTCTCCCCCCACCCCACACACACACATACACAAGTGCAGACATGTTAGCAATTATATGTATGTGCTTACACATGCACACCCACAGGTCACATACCATTAAAAGTATGCAAACAGGACCTTACACATGCATGGGCATGCACACACACACACACACTCACAAATACATATGTGCCTTCACACATGACAACAAGCACTTGAGCAAAACTCACATATAGGCACCCACACACATGAAGAGACACACACATACTTGCACACCACAAAGCTGTCTCTGGAGCACACACTCTGTGGAGTGAATGACTCTGCTTCACATACCCATCCATCCCAAGCCTTTTCCAGCGCACTCTGCCAGGCTCTGTACTAGTGAGGATTCACAGCAGAGTCAAAGTGGCCTGACACAGGGGACCATGGCCTCCAAAAGCCACCACAGAGTTTCACAGGACAGGTCTCTCTCCCTGCAGCCTGCAGGGGTAACAGCAATGCAGATCTGGACAGAGGAGAGGTGTGTGCTCAGGAGACAGGCACCTGTCAAGCTGCAGGAACTCAGCCTTGGCACAGTGCAGCCAGGACTGCCTCCAGCCACCGACCCCAAGGAGTAGAGACTGGACAGGTCCCTCCATATAACTCAATGAGTGAGTGAATGAAAGAATGAGCTGCTTCTTCAAGCTGGCTCTTGCCACTTGGAATTCACACACACACACACACACACACACACACACACACACACACACACCCCTGGATAAATGTCTCCAGAATTGGCTCTGGGACTCAGGTTCAAGTTCCTCCAGAAGACAAGCAAGAATTTCCTGCCTTTTCTGCTCATCAGTATTCCCATCAGCTGCGCACCTTGCCATACCACTGTGTCAGTGAGAAGACCTTGTATGTAAGCACAGACAGGCAAGTCAAATACTTTCCTTTATAAGAGTTGCCATGGTCATGGTGTCTCTTCATAGCAACAGAAACCCTAAGATGGTGGTATGCCCTCTCATATCTGTGGGATTAACATTTGTAGGGCCCAGTGAGATAAAACCGCAACTCAAATTCAGAAGCCAGACCCTTCCCTCTAGTCCTCAAGGACTGAAGAGCTGCTCTCTAGGGAGCATACACCTTAGGGACGTCCCAAGGCCCGGGGCACGTCTTTAGTTCATCAGATTGCCTGAGTGAACATCTGCATCAAAAGAAACCAGCAAGTGCCTACCTACATGACTAAAGCTTGTTTGAATGAACTGGCCATGATTTGGGTCAGTGGTCTTTCTCCCTGTGTCTGTGCGATTAACAGTTTCTGCTTCCTCCAGAAGGCAGAAGGGTCTGGTCTGGTCCTAGAGTCTTCTTTGCAGCTTTCGTCCTCTGAGGAGTTTTCTTTGCAGCTCAGCTTCTTTGGTCTAAGAGGGTCTCTCAGCTCTTATAGTTTACTCTGGCAGGGAGGGGGACCTGGTGAATCTGGTCAGTTTCAGGGAATTCCTGGAGATATTTTGAGTTGTTCACCTTCTTGCTTAAGGAGCTTTCCTGAAGGATGGAATGTTTCAATCTAGGGGGAAGCTGTTAAAACAAGAGTCTATGCTTCTGGGGCTATCAGCATGGTGAGTTCCCAAGGATACTCTTGTGCCTCACACAAGGCCCAACTTGGTGAGGGTTACAGCTACACACTACATAGACGGATGAATAGATGGGTGAATAGACGGACAGATGTGCTTTTGACTAGGAAGAGCAGGAAGAAATGGGGAAAGGGACTCGGGGCCTATGGAGACCCAGGAATACTCCCAGAGACCCCGTTTCCCACTTCCTCATCCACTCAATGCACAGGACAGGATCTCACAGGTCCACACTATGGTCCCAGAGAAAGACCAAAGCCAGCAAACTAGAGTGTTTGCTCAAAGTCATACAATGGATTCCAAGGAAGGCTTTATCTTGTGGGGAAAGAGAGTGGCCCCTACCAGATGCCGAGGCTACTGGTCCCTAGAGGACAGGGCAATGTCAACAGGTGCAAGTTGGGGAAGGAGCAGAGACCAGGGACAGGGATGGGAATTCAACCAGCGTCTGGCCAGGTCTGGCCCTAACCTCCAGAGTGATGTGACCTTAACAGTTTGATTGTCCTCTCTGAGCCTGCCTCAGTTTCCTATCCTATGTGTAAGTTTGTGAGCCTGGGTGTCTTGGCCTCCAGGGCCCCGGGGATCTGAGGGCTGGGTGGTGAGCAGCTGGCTGGCTGTGGGAAGCAGTCTTGAGGTGGAAGGAAGACTGGCTCCAGACAACCCAGAACAAGGGTGACTGCAGGCAGGGACAGCCCCTGGGAGTTGCTTATTGTGAGCCGACAGCCTGAGAGAGGGAGGAAGTAGGGTAGGGGTGGGGCCTGCAGATCCCAGGCAGTAGGAGGGAGCAGAGCAGCAGGTGGGTGGGAATAGCTGTCCCTGAAGACTGGCTCCTTGTTGCCTCCAGCAGCTGACGGAGCAGCTGACCAGGTAACGGCTGTCAGAGCAGCAGAGCTGAGGTCTTACCACATGCTGTCTATGAGTTTCTCTCACTGCCCTAGTGCAAGAGGCTCCAGCTATGGGCCCTGACTAGGCCAGGATGAAGTCCTACTGACTGAGGGGACCCCTCCGGGAAGCTCCAGGCCATGACATAGGGTACAGGGCACCAGGACATCTTACCTATGTCCATAACCTTTTGTCATATCTCTTTGGAAAATCCAATGCCTACTCTGCATGTGCTGTGTGGCAGAGCACCACAGACTGGGGGTCTTGAAACAGCAGAGATTAATGCCCTCCTTCTGTCCACCAGAGAGGTCTGAGGCCAGGTGAGGTCAGGTAAGGTGCTCCAGGGTTGAGGATTCACCCTCTACTCTGCCTTCCCTCAGTGTCTGTCTCTAAGGCCTGGCCCACCTTGTGACAAAATCCTTAACTACTCATATCTGAAGTCCTTTTACCACATAAAGTCCCAGTCCTGAGAGTTTGCCCCCTACAAATCTAGGCCCTAGCCCAACACCAGCCAGACCCTAGCCCAGCACTAAGGACTAGTGAAAACCCACTCTCCCCTCACTGCCTCTGGTCCTTACTTAGGGTTTGGTAGTTTTTTCTTTGTTTTTCCGGAGCAAGAGTACTCCTTTAGATGGGATGGTTGGTGCTCCTGCCCACCTGGTGGCTGCAGGCCTCTTTCTGGGTCCCGGCAAGTCACGTCCCTGTCCCTCATGGGTGGCCTGCCTCCTTGCTGTGGACCTAGGAGGCTCTGGTCCCCAAAGCCAAGAACAGAGCTGTGGGTAGCAGTATCTGTGGGCTAAGCCCTGCATGGGCATAGAAAGAAGACACCTCCTGTGGGTCCAAGAGCCTGGGAAGCCTGTGGCAGGCATGGTCCCCAACCCCCAGGTTCCAGCCAGGGCTGGGCTAGAGTTTCCCAAACTGGTGCCACCACCAGGCTGGGGCCTCCCTGGCATGTCCAGCCTGTGGCTGGCTCCCAGGACGCTGCAGAAATGTCCTTTTGTTGGTTGAACAAAGCAGCTTTGAGCTGGGCCCTTATCGCAGGCTGTAGTGAGATGGGACACCATAGATCCGGGCAGAAGCCGGCTGGCCAGCCTGGACAGGCATCCCCCAAGCCCAGGGAGGCAGAGAAAGCCTGTGGAGGGTTGGGGGAGGATAGGTGAGTGCCACCTGAACTCAGAAAACAAGGTACATACAGCAGGCACAGGTGGGCACAGACATGGGCAGACTCTGAACATAGGCAGGTTTCCCTGGCTGGGCAAGGATGGTAGTCAAACCCCTTCCTAACCATGGTCCTTTGTGGATTGGGTGCTTGCTGCTCATCCTGTGTCCATGCCTGGGTCATCCTCAAACAAAGCTGATGATTCTAGGCACCATAAGGGTTAAACCCTGTACTGCTAGGCCAGGACCCCTTCAAGATGCCACCTTGGGCAGAGTACAGTGGCCCTCTGCCTCTGCCTCCTGCCTTGGCCAGCCTGTAGGGCTCTGGGCAAGCACCTCTCTCTAGCCTTCCTCTTACTGCCTCCTGTGCCAAATGAATCAGAAGTCATCTGCTGAATGAATGAAGGATGAATGAGTGAGTGAATAAATGACCAGCTGAGGGCTGGGATACAGCACTTACCTAACATGCACAAAGCCCCAGGTTCTAAGCCCAGTACTGCATAAACAAGGTATGTTGATGTACACCTGTGAGACAGTAAGATCAGTTCAAAATCATCCTTGGCTATGTCGCAGTTCAAGTCTAGCTTGGGCTATATGAGATCCTGCCTCAAAAAGAAAGAAAAAAAAAATAGAGGGACTATGAGATGACATTTAAGGTAAGGATCCTTGCCACCAAGCCTGATGACCTGAGTTTGAGGTTTAGAACTCATATGGCAGAAGGAGAGAACTGACTCCTGGAAGTTGCCTTCTGATCCAACACATGCAATAGATAAATATTAAAGAAAAGAAAACTGAAAAAAGGAAAAAAAAACAAATGAAGAATGAGTAAGGAGCAGAAGAAGGGTCCCAAGCCACAGCCCTCCTGCCTAATGGCTTGGGGAGGGAACTGGTATTTCTCAGACCCCAGATTGAATAGGGGGACCCACCAGGTGCTCACCCTTCTAGATGGATGGAGGCCAGAGAGAAGGAGTGCTTGGCAGACTCAAGCTGTCTGCCCTGAGAGGCTCTCAATCTGCTGGAGGCTGGGTGGGCTCCATGGATATGACTCCGTGATTGGGCAAGGCACAGATGTCAAGATCCATTGCAGGCCTGTCAGTGTCCAGAAATGGACAGGGACCTCACTGGCCATGCTGCAGGCCAGACTGGCCCTGGGCTGCTGCTGAAGTTGGAAGAGGGTCTCATGGTTCCTGCCTTCCCTCCCCGAGCCCCTGAGCACTAGCCCCATCCTCACTTGAGTCCAGAGGTCCCACTATAAGGATCCCTCCCTCAGCTCTGCACCTGGTCCTTAATCAGGCCAGTCTGTCTGTCCTTTGCCCCTTGGGTCCCCCCTCCGTATAGCTCCTTTCTGCCTATGATTAAACTCTTCTGTCATTCTTCACTCTAGCCTCCACAACTTTCTCACAGCATTTTTCATTTTTCTGGAGACAGGATCTCATGTAATCTAAGTTAAACCTAAAACTCTCTATATAATCAAAGATGGCCTAGAACTTCCAATCTTCTACCTCTCAAACGCACCACCATGCTGTTTATGCAATGATAGGGATCTAGCCCAGGGCATTGTGCCTACCTAGGCAAGCACTCTGCTAACTGAGTTACATTCCTAGCCCCCACAAGCATAAGAGTGACTTCATCGGAGAGGGCTGGGATCCTTCGGCTCATTATGAGAACCTGGCTCCTCAAAAGCATCCCTGGATGGCTGGGTTCCAGGACTGTGTCCTTAGAAAGCCCATCCTTTTCTGCCCACTGATGAGCAGGCTGCAGCTGGGTACAAGTTCTGAGTCCTCAGCATGGTATGAACTTCTGTCCAGTCGGAAAGGGCCTCAAGAGAGCTCCGAGAGCCCACATGGCTCACTCAGCCTGGGACAGACAGGCTGGAAAGCCTGAGTGAGGTAGAACCTTCCTGGAATTCACACTGAAAAATACAGACCACAAAGATCTCAGTAACCAGAGAGGCACAGTGTCAATCTGTCCCTGATGGCTGGTCACGAGAACCCAGCAAGCCATGGGTGGATGATCCCTGGGTGGAACAGAGAGCAGGATGAAGGAAGAATAAAACCATCACACTCACTGATGAGGACAGCATGGCACTCACCCAGGCATAAACACACACACACACACACACACACACACACACACACACACACACACACACGACAGGAAAAAGGAAGAAATTTTCTGGTCAACTTGTCCTAGGCATGACAAAAATGTACAAAAATCTAATATAGAAACTCAACTCAACTATACAGAATAACTCTTTCACATATCAACAGCTACAGAATAACTGTTCCACATAGCAACACCTACTAAGTAAATAAATCAGAACAGGAGGGAACAGGTAAAGGTGCTTGCAGCCTAGTCTGACAATCTTAGTTTGATCCCTAGAACTCTCATGGTGGAAGGTGAGAACCAGCTCCTGCAAATTGTCCCCTGACCACATAGACACTGTGGAATAGATTTTTAAAAAGTCAAAGTCTGGCTGGGTAGTGGCGCACACCTTTAATCTCAGCACCCAGGAGGCAGAGGCAGGTGGATCTCTATGAGATCCAGCTTGGTCTACAGATCGAGTTCCAGGACAGCCAGGGCTACACAGAGAAACCCTGTCTTGGAAAACAAAAAACAAATAAACAAAAATTCTGCTATTTAGCAAAATGGAGAAAGCATTTAGTGACTACATCCCAAAAGACTACTTTTTCTCAAATATAAAGAGCTACAGCAAACCAACAACCAGGGTCAGAGTGTGTGGAAAGACAGGATATGAACAGACAAGTCACAGGAGAGGAGCTGGTTCACAAAACACTGAGAAAAATGCAAATTAAAGCCGTGCTAACATATCAGATTGGCAGGGGATTGGAAGGCATATCTGCTTCCAAGGCTATAGCAGTGGGGGGAGCCAAGGCTCACACGCTGTTGCCGTGGTTGCAACCTCTGCAAACAGTGATTTGGGGAATTTCCCAGCATTACCCATGCACACTCTTTGACCCCATCCTAGGAAGGCATCTCGACACTGGGTACATTAGAGGAAAGCTCAGTCCCGTGCATAGGCTGATCAGGCCTCTCTGAAATATTCCACAGGCAGATGCAAGAGTAAAAGGAAGTGTTTCTTTGTTTGACACCATCACTGGGAAAAGAGGGTGGCAGTCAGAGTCGGTCACAGGACAGAGTGCAGTGCCCGCAGAACCTGCCCCAGGGAAGGCCCGCAGGACCCTGTCACCTTGGCTGTTCTTGGGAAAGAAGATTTTCTGAACACTTGTTCTGGAGCAGGTGAGCCTGTTTCTTTTTCAAACCCGTGCAGGAGCAGGGAAGGAGGTGGCTGCATCCCTTTTGCCTTCAGTCTGGGTCAGAGCTCTGGGTACCAAGTCAGAGGTGGGAAGGACGAAGTTCTTATTCCTTATCACCAGCACCCTGTGCTGGGTAGGTAGAGTTCAGTGCTGATGAAGGGAGCCTTGTCTTTTCAAACTCGGGCTCGGCAGATGCAAGGACAAGTTAACAGGTGAGTGGTGACAAACATTGTGTGGCCTGCTGTGCTGGACCAGATGCAGAGAAAGGAATGAAAAGCCAAGGCCGGTAGCTGGTGGGCCCACCCCTTCCACTGGGCAGAGTTCCCTGGTCTGAGCTCCCAGTTCCCACTTCCACCACTATGGTGCAGGCTGAAACGGAGTCTGTACAGCCTGCATTGTGTGACCTCAGGGCCTGCGTATTTAGCGTCTCACTGAACGGAGCACAAGCATCCCGTGAATGTTGCCAGAGCTGATGGAACTGCCTGGACCCCCACTCTGGGGCCACCCTAGCACTGGCCAGCCCAGCAGTGTGTAGCCCTCCCAACTTCTGAGTCTCCTCATCACTCACGCCTGCCAGGAGAGAAGAGGGAGAAGTTCACACACCAAGTAGGAGTGGCTGAGGCCTGCTGAGCACAGTGGTTCAGGTTCTACCCGGCGCGTCTCCTAGCAACAGTCTGGCCTCCCTGTTGACTTAGTGATGGTTGCAGCTGTAAAATGGAAAGAAGACCCCCTCCTGAGAGGGCGTCTAGTTCCAGCCCAAGGTTTAAGGGGATGGAGGAGATGAGGATGGAGGAAGGAGAACATTCTCACTGGGGATGAGCAGACAGTGCTCTTGTGTATCTGGCCGCGGTCCTGTGGGCTGTGGGGTCTGCCTTATCATCTTCCTCTAGTGGACCAGCTGAAGGTCCTGCAGCCCGATATGGATGGGCTAAAGCTCTGGAGGCTGCTCTTTCCCTCACTTGGTCCCACAGGATGGTAGGGAGGCACCAGGTGCCAAGACCCCAGAACCTAAGTGACTGCAGGCGACAAGGCCCAGTGACCCCAAGGGCACAACCTTGCTTCACCCCAGTACGCTGGCTCTTTGTTAACTGGGATCTTGTAAGACTGGCTGCATATTGAGGCCTCTCACCCACCTGTTGTACCCTAGGGTTGGCTCTACTGATCCCCACTTCAGGGTGCAGTCTGAGTGTGGAATTTCAGTTTCTGTCTTTATGTGTAACACTGGCTATGGGGGTGCATTGCTATGCTCCTGGATCAGAGGAGCCAGAGGCCCTGAAACAGCCAGCAGAGAGGCCCAGAGCCAGTTCCCGGGGAGAGCAGCCAGACTGCTAGACACTGGCCCCAGGCTTGCAGCAGAGGGCGTGGGGAAACAAGAAGGGCCTGGGTGGGCAGCATTCATGAGTCGGGAACCTGAATGGGGTGACCATAGGATAGGGGACAAGCAGGTCATAGGAGGTGCTAAGGATGAAGAAGGGGAGAGACAAGGCCATGGGGGCAGTAAGGAGTTCAGGCTCCGTGTGCCTGACCCTCTCCATGGCGTTACTCTGTCCTGGGAACAGGTGTTCCTGTAGAAGGTATAGAGGCTGGGGTAAACAGTGCCAGGCTCTGCCTTCGCCAGTCTGGTGTCCAAATTCTCACAGACGACCAACAGAAGCCAGCCTGGACCAGTGCTTGGCTGGATGCCTGTAGCAGCTCTCTCTGTGTAGGGTGATGCTGGCCTGGCTGGCTCCCCGGGGAGCTGGACAGAGGGGGTCATTCTTGCCTGTCTCAAGAGAATGTGACCACTCTACATGCACGGCAGATAAAAGTTCATATTCTAGTCCCTGGCCAGCCATATGTTCCTAGTGTGATGTCTGACCAGTTGGCCCTTGCTCTCAGACTGTTTCCCCATCTGTAAGATGGGTTGAGTGGCTGCCCATGTGTCAAGGCTGAGGTGTGAACTCTGAGCCTGCCTATAGGGAGAAGGCTGGGTGGGCATATGGCCAAGGGCAGGCCATAGGTGAGATCCTCAGGGCCAGGACAGCAGGCTTTGCTGTCTGCGAGTGAGGAAAACCAAGGCATGAAATAGTAGGGACTTTCCAAGGGCAGAGCCTGAGAAAGAGGGATAAGCAGGGTGAGCTTAGAGGTCTCAGAGGCCAAATGTCGTGTTGAAGAGGACAGAGCAAGAGCTGGAAGAGAGTGGCACCTATCACTAGGCATGCATGGTAGCCATCAGAGGTCCGAGCAGTCTTGGATGCCTCTGGGCCGTGGAGGTGGAAGCTGATGGCCAGTGTAGGGATGCCTGCCACCACAGGCCACAGAGATGTGCAGAGTAGCACTGGTGGCAGGGGCCTAGGCTGACATGACTGACAGGAGTGACCATGGCTAGGGATCCAACACGGCCACACACCTTCCTCCCGTACTCTGGGGCCCAGGGATCCTCCTTTAGTAGGGTCTGGGCTGCACTCACTCAGAGCTCTCAAGGGCCACTCTAGACCTTCTACCCCCACAGGCTGAAACTCACCAGAGGCAGTAACCTAGAGAGAAAGAGAGCTTCCACACTGATGGCCTTCCATGTATGCTGTTAAGGGGCCATAGGGAATGGGTTGTGGTGGGAGGCACTCCTGTGTTAGTAGTGTCTCAGCTCAGCTGGGGCTCTGACTCAGGCCTGCTGGGCAACCCTCTTCCTCTCCTGGCTGGCCCTGGCTTCAGTTCTCTGGACCCACCAGGAGACAGTGAGAGGAAAGGGGGCCTGGCACTGGAGTAAGGAGCCACAGGGACAGGAAGAGGCAGAAACTGTGTTACCCAGGGCAGACTTGGCCTGGATCCACCAGACCCATGCCCCTATCTCTCAGACCAGCTGTAACCCATTCAGGGCCTATGTCCCAGGTCTAGTCCTGCTGTCCCTGCCTCTGAAGATACCCTGGGGAACACAGGCCTTCGATATCCAGAACAGGACCCAACCCTTCCCTCCACCACAGACTTGTGCTTCAGAAGGAGAAACTGAGTCAGGATTCCTCATCTGCACAGGTGCTCTGCAGGTGGATACTCACATAAGATACTCCACCTGAGAGGTTGACTCACCTGCTCCCTAAGCTTCCTTCCTGATACATGAGCTAGGAGCCTCAGCACCAGCCATGGTAAGTGAAATTTCTGTAGCACAGAAGCTGCCTTTACCCCACATTGAACATCCAGCATGGTCACCAGGCCAGATACTCATCGAATACAGCATATTGTCACCACCCAAGAGACCACATTCTCTTATCTCCTCCGCAAAGATTATCTATCTCAACAGATTTTTTTTTCCACCCTGGACATATCACTTGAAGTTCATACAGCACATGGCCCTGGCACTGGCTTCTCTTACTGAGTCTAGTCTCGTACTCCAGACCAATTCGTTGGATCCTGCCCCAGAGCGTGGTCTCCTTCCTTGTTCCTTCTCCAGTCCCCTGCATTCCTCTGTCCCTGTGTGTATGTGACCTGGAATGGTCTCCTCTGCCCTGGTGCCCTGTTTGCCCTGCTGGCCTTGCACAGCTGGGAAAAGAAGCAAGTACCACTCCAATTCTCCAGTGAGAAGACCCGGGCCAGGAGGGAACAGACTTTACTGAAGTCACTGAGAGCTTCCCCTGCAGAGGATGTTGGAGAGGCTCCTCTGACCCTCCAGGTAGGGACTGGGCATCCAGCAGGATGTCTGGTATGACTCTGAGTAGGAACATGGAGACTTTCTCTCAGGAAAGAAACGTAGGCGTCCTCTCCACAGCACCACCTGTGCAGCCCAGCAGCCTGAGGGAAGCTTACCCAGCAAGGAGAGGAGATAACTACCCCCACTTAGCCTAGTAATTGCTCCTGAAGAACAGAGGTCATTAATGTTGAAAATAACACGTCACCCCTGCTGATGGCTGAACACCACTGGGCTACAGCAGGTTTTCCCAGAAACCTGGTCATCTTCCTTTGCTTTAGACCATCCCTGAAGCTGGAATGCACTGAAGCCTGGTACAGCTGCTCCCCAGATGACCCCAATCTCCCCTGCCCATCCCCTCCCAAACCAGGGAAGCTCAGCTGGCCTCCGGGATACTGGGGATCTCAAGAGGAGTGTCCATTCCCAGCTCTTCAGAATAGACAGAGGCCAGGATGGCAGATCTAGGGTGGTCTGGGGCCCCACAGGACACCTGTAGGCTCCTCACCTTGTGTACCTCACAGGGCCTGGGGGAGGCTTAGGCTGTCTCCCCAGGATGTCTTTGGGGATGTCAAAGTTACAGAAACCCCGGAGCATCCTCAGAACCTCTGAGCCAGTGGTTCTCAACCTTCCTAATGGACCCTTTAAAATAGTTCCTCACGTTCCTATGACCCCCAACCATAAAATTATTTTCTTTGCTACTTCATAACTGTAATTTTGCTGTTAGGAATCATAATGTAAATATATGTGTATTCTGATGGTCTTAGGCTACCTCTGTGAAAGGGTCATTCGACCCCCCAAATGGGTCATGACCTACAGGTTGAGAACAGCTGCTCTGAGCTGAGCCAAAGTGGCTGCTGGTTTGTCTCTGTCTTTGTCTCTGTGGTGACTCCGTTTCACCACTCTTTTGTATTTTTTCAAGACAGAGTCTCACTATGTAACTCTGGCTGTCCTGGAACTGACTATATAGACCTGCTGGCCTCAAACTCACAGAAATTCCCCTGCTTCTGCCTCCTATGTGACACTATGCCTGGCTTCATTTCCCCCATTCCATTCTTAAAACAAGCCTGATAATAATATCTCAGGAAAAGTAAGTGGCTCCTTTCCTCAGTCCAGGGCCCAAGGACCACCAGTGAATGGAAGCTAGGGTTAATCACCATTAGCCACGAAAATACCCTGGCCATGAGAGCGCCAACCCAACTCAGGCCTATAATGTGGGGCCAGAGTGGGCACTGAACCTACCTCTGGGACTGGCTGTTTGAGATGAAGGATCCATCCTCTGCCCACCTTGGCTAGGAGGAAGGAGATGGAGAAAGGGTGAGCTATCTTGGAGTTGCTCAAGACAGTCAGCCAGCTCTGCCAGGCCCTGCTGCATCTGGACAAGGCAGTGGTCCCTGAGTGTAGTCCCCAGGCTTGGTCAGCAGTCCCTTCAGCCAGCTGGTCTTCAGGTGTTCAGGGTCTTGGCTCTCCCTTCCCCATTCCTAATTGCCGTGGTTGTGGGGATACCATCACACTCCTGGCAGCCCCCAACCCACCTTTGGAATCTGTACCTGTCTCTATTCTCAGGAACTGACTCTCAGGCTTGTGCCTAGACATTTGGATGCTACATTTCTCATCTAATATGCAGGGGGCAGTAGACACAGACAATGAGGGCTGGAGGACTGGAGGATATGGTGGGAGCGGTTCAGGATGTCCCCCACCCCCACCCCAGCTGCCTCCTCCCCTCTGAAACACATCTGGCTCTGCATCCCCCCAGAAGCTGGGGCAAGTCCTAGGGATGTCTCTACCCAAGGGATGGGGATTGGCTGGTCCAGGTGGTACGACCCTGCCCTCTGCCCTGCCGCCCACTCACCCCAGCCCACTCAGTGACCCAGAGACAGACCCGGAATCCAGCCAGAGCAGAACGCTGCAGCTTCCCACCCGAATAGCTGGTGGGTGGTGGCCTCCCTCCTGTGCGTTCAGGCACAAGCTGGAATGCAGACTCCATTGCTCTCCTTGGCTGGAGCTACACACAGAGCTCAACTTTCTGCCTGCCTCCGTCCTGCCTCTTCCCATCCAAGTCCATCACTGTGAGCATTTCCCACGCCGTCGGACTTTCCGTGGTTCCGCAGGCGTCACTGGTTACTGTCAGCAGCCCACTGCTTAGTTAGATGGCGCCGCCCCGCTCCACACATTTGGTCCCTTTCCAGGTCTGGGGTTATAAATAACACCTCCAGGGGTCCCTGCAGCGGCCAGCTTTCTGGCTCCCACGATGCTTCCTCAGGAGGAACTCCCAGAAGTGGAACCCACAGGTCATGGTGCCTGGGTCTCTAATGCCTCTCACTACCCACGATCGCTGGAGTGAATCTGGGAACCAGCTGGGTGAAAAGAGAAAACTGCCAGGCCCTTACTGCAGCAGGGACTCAACTGCTCAGGATTGACAGTCTCCTTGGGCCTTATACTGCTCAGCTTGCACAATTCTAAGGAGTTCTCACGCTATCAGACCCACATGACAAGCTCATATTTTTGGTGGATGATTTGGGTCTTCAGGATCTGCTTAAAATATCCCAGGGCTTTTTGTTTGTTTAGTGGTGCTGCTGGAGATGTAACTCAGGGCCTTGGTCATACTAGGCGAATGCTTTACCCCTGGGCCCCAACCCTGGCCCTCCTGGAGTCTTTTCATCCATAGCAAGCTCCAACCAGAGACAGACAGACATCTACCAGCAACCTCAGGGTGACCTTGGCTGCCTTCCACTACAGGGCCTCAGTTTCCCCACACAGCTTTAGTGGGGGGGGTGGTCTAGAACAGGCTTGACCAGAGTCCTAGCATATGCTGAAGGAATCCTGGAGCTGAGACTACTAGGAGTGGAGGCATGTACTGAGAGGTCAGGCCCCAGAGCTTCAGGGAGCTAGCCAGAAACCCTGGCTTTGTCTGTGATGTTGAGTGGACTCTGCTGTGCAACCCAGGCTGTGGGCTTCTGAGACTACACATGGGCAGAGCTGTTGTGCTGGTCTGACAGCTGACACAGCCAGGTGGTGGACACAGCACAGGGAAGTCGCTGTTTCCTGTGGACTTCACAAGCTCTGTGATGCCTCTGGCCTGCTCCTTCCTTTCTCTCAGGACCTCCAGCCTCTGCAGGTTTTCCTGTTTACTGTGTCTCAGAGGCCAGCCTGGATCTGGAGGGTCAGGGCTGGTTGTCAGAGT
The DNA here is from genome assembly GCF_949786415.1 of Peromyscus eremicus. Classification (NCBI taxonomy): domain Eukaryota; kingdom Metazoa; phylum Chordata; class Mammalia; order Rodentia; family Cricetidae; genus Peromyscus; species Peromyscus eremicus. The sequence goes on along the minus strand of NC_081419.1, from coordinate 15,955,321 downwards.
CCATTGTCGTCTCACCCCCAGGTCACAGCGCTGTCGGGCAGTGGGGCTGGCAGAGGTAGGCTCATCTCACATCTGACTCTACCCTGGACCCTGGCTTGGTGGGCTCAGTCCTCTTCAGCAACCCAGCCCAGCTTGGCTGGCCCTCTCATAGGAAGCCTTCCCCAAGCTTGAGGGAGCAAAGGAGCAGTCTGCCGTGGGCACTATCCACCCAAGCCTACCTTCCTAGCTACCTATGCAGGCCTCTGAGCAGTGTGACTCCCGGGCTGGTGCTCAGAGCCAGGACCTTGAGCAGGGCCAAGCCAGGGGACTGTGAGTTCCCCAAACTGACACACACCTCCGACTGTCAGCTCGGTTGCAGATGTTAGGGAAGTAGAGGATAGGAGGGGTGGGGGGCTGTCTACTATCCAAGACCACTCAATAGTGAACTGCAGGTGAGCAGGTGATGGAAGGAGAGGCCACCCAGAGGTCAGGACTCAGAGTCTATCAGGAAAAGGGTTCAACGAACTAGGAAGGACAAACTGTGAAGTGCCTGCCTTACTCTTAATCACCAGATGTTCAGCTCAAATTCAGGCAATGTTTTCCCAAGCAGACGTGGTCAGATAACATGGCTGAAACAATCTAAACTTTTCTTTTTTATTTTATTTTTACTTTTAGACAGAGTCTCATATATCTCAGGCTGATTTTGAACTGACTATGTAGCTAAGGATGACCTTGATTTTAAGATCCTCTTGTCTCCACTTCCCAAGAGCTGGAAGTATGGGTGTGTGCTACCACAGTCAGTTTATCATTTATGCAGTGCCAGGGATGGAGACCTTCGGGCTTCCTAGGCAAGCACTCTACCCTCTATCCATTGAGGCCCAGCCCCAGCCTATACTTTTAAACACATTGTCTTTTTTTGTTTGTTTGTTTTGTTTTGTTTTTCAAGACAGAGTTTCTCTGTGTAGCCCTGGCTGTCCGGAAACTCACTCTGTAGACCAGGCTGACCTCTAAGTCAGAGATCCATCTGCCTCTGCCTCTAAGTGCTGGGACTAAATGTGGGCTCCACCATGTCTGGCAAACACACACATTGTGATTTATATCTTTAGCCCACTCATGGGAGAGTGCAGGAGAAAGAAAGTATGTACTGTTTCCAGGGGCACTTAGTGAGTGTCCACAAAGTCTGGCTCCTGGGAGAACAGGCCTGGGACTCAGGCTTCTCCTGTCAGTGAGGTGGGGGACAGTCTCCAATACTCCCTTTTCCACTCAGGTTTGCTCTTCCTAACTGAGCCTGGCATCCTGGGGAAAGTCTTCCTTACTACAGCCAAAGAAACAAGACACTCCTGAAAACTGTGACCTCCTTCCTGAGATGAACAAAGAAAAGGATAAAGGGATGGAGGTTAGGGACCCAAAGGACTCCCCAGGGCTGACTTGCTGTGTACCCTAAGGCAGTTGCAGAAGCAGGGCATCCTGGTATTCACTGTTCTTAGGATAAGATGATGCTATAGATCCTGATTCTTATACCCAGCATGGTGAACCCCAGGTCACACTCATTCATAGCTGGTCACTGTCCACATCTGGATGAGGTTCCATTGCCTGTCTCCCTGCCTCAATCCAAGCAATCCAACTGTGTCCATACTCTGCTCACCTCCTACCTTGACTGTCACAGTACCCTGGGACCTTTCCTCTGCTCTTGTCTCTTAACCGCTGCTGTCTAAACGTTCAGGGTCTCAGCTAAGCAGGGACAGGTGGTAGAGAGTCACCCCAGGGCAGGCTCTCCCCACGCCCCAGAGGAAGCTTTCTTCTTCTAAGAGCAAACAAAACCTGCAGTCTGGCTGTGGGGCCCCCAGCACCTCTGACCCCATGGTGAGGCCCCGAGTCCTCCCAAGCGCCTGGGTGTGCGGAAACACCTGTTGGCCCTAGGACTCTGGCAGCAGGCACAGCTCAGCTTGTGGGAGAGCACTGGGTGGCCGTTTCCCTAAGGAGCCACCAACCACAGCTACAGCTACAGCTGGTTGGATTGAGGAAGTGGGCAATGGACGGGTGGGTAAATGTCCTCAACTGGAGAGGGGGGTGTCACCTAGCCAGGTGAGAAGGGGGCTCATGGTCCTGAGGCAGTCATTATGGCAGGCCCCAAACTGGCCTCAATAGCCTAGAAGGAAGGGATGGACACACTGTCACTGTGACAGACTTTGTCCCAAGGCCCTTCCCACATACCCTGACTGAGCAATGGCTCTGGAAAACTGGCTCTGTACTCATCCTGGTCCTCATGCTGGCCAGCCTGGCCCGTTCCTGGACATAGTCTGAACACAGATGCAGAGCAGGGGAACACTGTAGGTCCCCCATCTCAGCTGTCCACTGAAAATACTGACCACAGATGTGTCAGAGAAGGGGAACACTGTAGGTCCCCCATCTCAGCTGTCCACTGAAAATACTGACCACAGATGTATCAGGACAGCAAGTACACAGAGTACACTTACCTCACTTACCCTCAGTATCAAAAGCAGATCCATTTCATGATGGGGAGCCTGGAGCACGAAGCAGGACCACCATCAGCTTGCTAGACCCCATGCTGAGGGCCTGTGTCCCAGGACTTGCTTCTAAGCTTGAGAGCCAGTTAGCTCCCAAACTCCTGAATAGGCTTGTGTAGGCTTCTGGGGGAGAACTCAGACTGAATCCTTCTGCCTCTGCTTCCCTAGTGCTGGGTTTACAAGTATGAGCAACCGTGTGTGTGTGTGTGTGTGTGTGTGTGCGTGTGTGTGTGCGCGCGCGCGTGCGTGTGCGTGTGCGTGTGCGTGTGTGTGTGTGTGTGTGTGTGTAACCAGTAAGCACAAACTTGTTTCCTCCCCTAAACTGGCTTTCTCACAGAGGAGAGGTAGAGATAGAGGCCTAGAGGGTAGGCCTGGCCCTACCTTCTCTGGTTTAGTGCCCACCTTTAAAGCCACCTCGGGACGTTTGTGCCCAAACCAGTCCTGCCTGGCTGTCTCATTTCCTTGGGTGAGAATGGTCAGACCAGCACAGCAGCCAGAGACACACAGTCTGCCACTTAGTGCCTCTGTGTCTTCAGAAAGCCATGGGGCCCAGGACCCAAGTGCTCTTGTCTTTGGAAACCCAGGTCTTGGAGCATGCTGCCCTGCTGGGTGATTTATAGACACTAAGACATCTCATTATGCTGTTTGACCTGGGTACCTGGCAGCTTTAGGAAGGCCCAGTTCCCTTCCATTGACCCCACACTCCTGCCACCCTTGGACAAAGCTGTGACATTCAAGAGCCACCAGTGTCAGCATGAAAATACATCACCTTGTGTCTGCTTCCAGGACAGCATATTACCAGGACCGTGGTGGCCTAAAACCATGTAAATGTATGACTTATCAATTCTGGAGACTACAACATTATTCATTCATTCACTCATTCCTTCACTGAGACGGGGTTCCTTATATCTGGGGCTGGTCTCCATTTCCCAATGAAATCAAGGATGAGAGTCAACTCTTGATCCTCTTGACTCCATCCCAAGCACTGGGATTATGGATGGGCCAATAGCCTTAATGGAGGTATGGCAGAACCTCACTCCCTTCAGGGTGCTCCCTGCAGGTTCTGGTGCATGTCTCCCTTCAAGTCCTCCTTACCCATCTCCACAAAGCCTTCTCTTCCTCTTCTTGAAAGCCGCCAGCCTTAGCAGAGGACCACTCTGATGTATAAGGACCTTATTTTAATCAATTACATCTACAAAGACTCTTCTTCCAAATAAAGCTACACAGATTCCAGGGGAACCTATCAATCTATCTTTGAGGGACACACTTCAACTCATAACACCCCATGAGTTAGAACAATGGACAATGCAGGAACTGGGTTCTGGTGGGAAGAACCAAAGCAGAGCTAGGGAGAGTGACTTTGTGGGGTCATAACTGTAGGGCCCTTTGGCCTGACTCAAGTCCCCTCAAGGATTCATTGTTTGCAGTCCCTTCAAACTTGGAGGTCCATCCCATAGATGTGCAGATGGGGTCCAGGACAACAGAGAACTGCATGCACCCCTTGTCCTCACCTTCTAGGTTCTCCATTCAGACATCACTTTTTATGGCTTCGTACCCTAAATGGCACCTGGTACTCCATCTCTCCCACCCTCGTTTTGATCCCCAAACCCTCCCGGTCCCTTTTACCTTAGAGACACCTGCTTTCTGTCTTCCTTCCTCCTTCCAGGAGCTCCACCAAGAAGAGTCTCTGTCTTGGTCACAAACACCCAGAAAGAACCCAGCTCATCAGGAAGAGGTTCAAAAAACAGACTCTGAACCCACAGAATACTACCATACTCTAAGGCCCTGTCCCTGCTCCCAACCTTCCCCCATCTGGATCTTATTAAAACCCAAGATGCTCTGTCTGACTTTTTCTCTGTGTCTTTCAGATCTCAAGCCTTTTGACAACAGTTCTATGCTGGGGCTTTTCCTAGACGCAGTCTGTAAGAGACCTCTTGGCCCAGGCATCAGGTCTTCAAACACTGACCTGGGAAGACAGCTGTAGTTCAGTGAGGGACTCAAATACACTGACCAACCAACGGATGGATGGAGTGGCGCAGAGGAGGCGTCTATGGCCTGCCCATAGCTGCCTGTGGCTCCCATACCTTGGTCAGGTTCCTGGGTTCTGTGGTCCCCCAGAGCACTACAAACCTCAACAAGCTCTCTCTCTCTCAGTCCTCCCCCAACCCCCACAAGTTCTTGCAGCTTCCCAGGCTCCCAGGCTCTGGAGGTGGCGCGGAGGGGGTCTCAGTACAGACGGCATCTGCTTTACCTCACTGTTCTCTGGAAGGGGCTCTATGTGACTCGCTTTTCTAAGTTTGTAGCAGATGTTGCCATGACTGAACTCAGGACCCCCAGCTTTGAGGAGAGGAGGGAGTGTGGGTTCTGAGGACGAGAGGATTGGATCAGGTCAGACTCTTTGTAGCAGTCCACCTTTCCCATTGTCCCCAAGTGTCACACTTTAGCTTAGAGGGACTTACCAGCCTGCTCAATGTCATCAAGGAACGACTCAAGGAAACCTCCCCCCAAAGCATACACACACACTGCCCTTCACTAGAAAGGTCCTGGGCTGCCACCCCCCTCCCGCCCCCACATTCAGTTGATGGGAAGCAGCATTCTTTTCATGGGTGAGAACAGAAGAGTGGAAAGACCAATAAATTCTAAGAGGCCCCGGAGACTGCCATTCCGCAGGCAACTCACAGAAGTGCTGTCAGCACCCAGCCTGGCACAACGGGGGCCTGGCACGTGCTCACCAGCCTTGAGTCCTGGCCCCACATGCATAGCCCTGGTATCCTGGTTCCCAGGGTTTTCATGTCCCCTGGATGGGCTAAGAAGCTCTGCCTTGCCTGTCACTGGGATCCCCTGGGGATATGAGTCCTACTGCAGTCCGTTGGCTCTGCCCCCTCCACCCCTGGTGACAGTTCCTCTGATTTATGTGTGGCAAAGACCTCAGTGCCTCAGAGTTGAGTACCAGGAGATGCTGAGAAATCTCTCTGTCCAGCTCCAGGCCACAAGGAGTGGTCTGTCTCTGCTGCTTTTCGTTATTCCAAGTGACGACGTTCACTGGTGAGATGTTCCTTGTGATAAGCAGCTTAAGATCTTGAAGCCCCTTCCTGGGTCCTATCCCAGAAGCACCAAGCATGCTTGCACATTTGACTGGCATTGCCACAGAGGTGCCTGTTTTTATTTAAATGGCCCTGAGCAAGACTGACTAAACTAACATTCCCACGCCAACCCTCGGCAGGGCCTCTGGTTTTGGGTAATTTTTTTCCCCCTTAGCTGTCAAGGCAAAAATATAGAAGAATTCTGGTATTACTTAAGGATTGTTGGATTTTTTTTTTTTTACCCCTTCTCTCTGGAGACCCAAAAATAGCTCACAGATGTGAGGTACCTGCCATTGTTCAAGCTCTTGTTACTTTACCACCAGAACTCCCAGCTCTCCCTGTAACCGAAACCCTGATTTCCAGGTCCATTTTCTGTTAAAAAGGGGGCGGGGGGGGGGGGGAAGCAAGCCTGGAGGACGGAAGCTCTAAACATGTCTAAATGTGTCTGGAGCAAATTCCAGGAAACCCAGGCCAGTGAGAAGCCAATTCGTGTGTGGGAGGGGGTCTCTAGGATTGTGGCCAGGGCAAGAGTGGGCAGTGAATGGGTGCAGGGCCTCAGAGATTTCGGCTGGGGCAGGAGACTTGAGAGGGAAGCCCACCCAGTCCCAGGAAAACTACAGTGAACTTTTCTTTTCTTTCTTTCTTTCTTTCTTTCTTTCTTTCTTTCTTTCTTTCTTTCTTTCTTTCTCTCTCTCTCTCTCTCTCTCTCTCTCTCTCTTTCTTTCTTTCTTTCTTTCTTTCTTTCTTTCTTTCTTTCTGAAAAGGCAATTTCCCAGCTATTTTTATCACCAAAAAGGAAGAGAGGAGACAAGAGGGAAGAAGAAAAGAAGAGTAAAAAAAAAAAGAAGGGAAGAAGAGAGAGAAGGGAGGAAGGAGTCAGCTCTTCCAGTGACTCAGTCCCCTCGGCTGGTGAAGGCTGAGCTGGTACTGAGCCCGAAGGGTGGAGCTTCACAGTTTCGTCCCCTGGGGCCTTTTCTTTTTGGAGAAAGTTCTGAGCTACAGTGGGCAGGGGGCCAGGCAGGGTGGAGGCTCCCCTCCCCCCAGCGCTGCAGGGGTTCTTGGGCCCCAGGATCCTGGGACTCTGAGGATGTGTGGGCAGACCCTGAGGCCTGGCCAGGCTCCACAACCCTACACAGCATAAGCAGGATAGTATGGTGACAGCTTCCTCTGGGCCCAGCCCCTGCCCAGAGGTACAGTTTCTGGGTTCAGCTTCCCAATTCTGCTTGGATTCCTCCTCCATTAAGCTCCCCTGAATTGAGCAAGGCTGTTCAACTTCTCAGTGTACCCTCACCCACATGATGCCACAGCCAGGCACTGTTTCCCTGGGGCTCTCAGGAAGTAACAGAAGTGATTACTGACCAGCAAAGGACCCCATCCTAGGCTGTGTGAACAGCTGAGGGGACTTCAGGGCCTGAATAAACTTCAGTGAGGCACTCCTCACAATATGCACCCCCCTCACATTCTACCCTCCCCCCACACACCCCACTAAATTTCCCATAAGCTGTTTGAATAGTTTGGGAATTCCTGGGGACAGGCAGATGGTCTCCCTCAGAGGATAGGGTATGGGTCATCAGGCCCGCGGCTATCTCTAGGAGGACAATAGCAAACCTGCCTGGTAGACCAGGCCTACAGCCTGAGTGCACCTCATATGGGCCTTGACAGCTCACCTGCTTGGGAGCTAGGTACCTGTCTCAGGGACTTGCCCGGGCAGCACACTCTTGGGCCTCCCCACAGTAGGAGAGCAGCAGGACCTGCCTCTGAGATGCTTTTCCTCCTTCTTAGGCTTCCAGGGCAGCAGGAAGCCCTGGGCAGGCTCCCAGCTACACACAGGAGCCATTGACCTTGTAGATGGGCTCAGGGAGATACCAGTCTCTTGCCGAAGGGCTGGTCAGCACATCAGTGGTTCTTCAGGATGCCAGATGCAGCAAGAAACTCTTGAATCTTCCCTGCTGACCTCTGTACACTCCCTTCAGCCTCCCTTAGTTATGGGTCAATGGAAAACCTTCCTGAGCATTTGGTTCTGGGACCCAGCAGGACCAGTCCCTTCCTCAGAGACCCAAGCAGACAAGGTAACACTAAGGCTTAGTTGACAAAGGTTTAGGGAAGGAGGCCCAGCACTGGGAGGGCATCTTACAAGATAGGGGGCCTGGAGTGTGCTTTCACATTGGCACAGCTGGGATAACTAACACCAGCCCCTGCCTGCCTGTCTGCAACCACAGCTCAGGCCACTGAAAGCACATATGGAGAGATGTTCAAACTTCTGGAAAATGTTCAAAGCAGTGTTTAAGTGCAAAAGGTAGACAGGAATCTACAGATCACTTGGTAGTGGGGAAACTGAGGCCCAGAGGCCTGAGAGGCTCACAGTGAGCCAATCAGTTAGTAGCTTTGATTCAGAGTCCAGGGATCCAGCTCAGAGGCCAATAGATTCACCAGGACCAGAGCCTGACTGTGATGGATACAGAAGTTAGCAAGAAGCACCCTCTAGGCTGGGCACTCTTGGATTTCTAAGCCCAAGTGTTGTAAACAGTTGGATTCCAAGGATGGTGATCTGGAATGTTCTCATAGCTACCTGTTCTGCTGGCACTCCACTTGGGACAAGACACTCACCACCACAGACCACCTCCGCACTCAGCCCTTCCTTCCCCCTCCTCCAGGTGTCTCCTTTATCACTCCAACCAGGCGACACCATGAAGACATACATTGTACCCTGAGCTGGCTTGACCTGGAGTGATTCTCCTAGGGACATCTCTGAGCCTCTCCCGAGAACTGGAGCCTCTCATTCTACCTGCACCCACACTACCGGGTCTTGCAGGGTACAAATGCCAAGGTGAGACCCTGCAGGAGGGAAAGGCACCTGAAACCCAGTGCTCCTGGGGACTCTGCTGCCCATCATACCTTCATGCAGACCTGGTCTCTCCAAGACAACCAGGCCATGGTGGTGTATATTCGTGAAGCAGGTAGTTACAGTGTTCCAGGTCTGTATACCACACAGCACCTGAAGCTGAGTATACAGCAGGTGCTCCATAAAGGCCCATGTGTTGACCAGCTGTGCTTCAGAAGGGTCCAGAGTCTGGCATGGTAACCCTTCTGGTTTACTTACAGGAGCACTGCTCTTAAGACATGCTGGTGGGGCGGGCAGTGGTGGCGCACGCCTTTAATCCTAGCACTCGGGAGGCAGAGCCAGATGGATCTCTCTGAGTTCGAGGCCAGCCTGGTCTCCACAGTGAGTTCCAGGACAGGCACCAAAGCTGCAGAGAGAAACCCTGTTTGTTGGGGGGGAAGTGGGGGAGAGACGTGCTGGCGGTCTTCAGCATACCCTGCAGTCCTGACAATGCTCCTGCAGGCATCTGGAGGAATGAAGGAGGGGACTGACCCAATGCACACTCAGTGGCTCTCTGTACCAGCAGTCTGAGGTGGCTCCCAAGAGAAGAGGTGACTGCCAGCCCCTCTGCCTCTCCACTCCTCACTCCAGGCTCTGAAGCCTTACCTGACTGGGAAACTTATCTTGGCTCCTATTATAAGCTGAGACAGGGAGCTAAAAGTGACTTCCCACTGGGGTGGCCTTGCTAGGCACCCTCTTCCTCATTTTCACTGGGTTTCTGGAAGGTCTCTCTCCTGGCTGCCCAGGCTTTGGTTTTCTTACTCTCTAAGCCCGTTTCCTGGTAGACAGGGAAGAGGAGGCCCAGTGTCTCCCTCCAGCCTACTGTGTGCAACAGCTTCACTCACACCCACTTGCCAAGAGCTCAGCCCCAGCCCCGCCCCCACCCAGGCCTTTTCTCCGGCCCAGCTGTCTGAGTGTTCTGTAGCTAAGGATATGCATCTCTCCTGCCTGCGTGCTTGGCCCTCATCTATAAAGAGAGTCAACGAGTGCCTGGTGTCAGTCGGTCTGATGTGCAGCCATAACTCATTGCTGGACAAAGACACAGGGAAGAGACACAGGCTCGCATGGGCAGAGAGGCTGGCAGGTAGGGAGATGCTGCCTGACCGGTGCACCGCTCCCCAGACTCCAGAGGGCTGAGGCTTTCTTTGTATCCAAGCCAGGCTGGGTGGCCCAGGCTGGCAAGGCTGGGATCTAGTTGCCACACACCGCAGCAGCCGGGGGCCTTCAGGGCCCATCTCGGAAGAGGCACTTGCAGAGTCTTGAGTCTGTGAACTCTGCACAGCCAGCCAGCCCTTCCTTCTATGGAAACTGCTCTCTGGGGCCGCAGATCTGTTATATAAATATTTCTGCAGCACTGGGAGCCTTTTCTCCTGGGTCCTGACCCCATGCTGCAACCCCCCAGGTTTGAGGCCAGCTTCTGAGAGGAGCAGGGGACGGGGCTACACAATCTGTCTGCACTGGCCCTTTAGAGTGCCCTCTAGAAACAGGTGTGTCAAAGGCTGCAGGAGAAATGAGTCCACCTCTGTCTCCCTGGGCAAGAGCTGCCTCCCAAATTCTGGATTCCCAAATTCCTTAGGCTTTCCTGTCTCAGGAATTCTCCTACCAGGTTCCAGTCAGTATTTAAGGCTCTTTCAGCCATTCCTCTGCTCTGGGAGCCTCCTAGGACAATATAAGCTGGGACTATATCCTGTGTTGCACTCGCCATCCTGTTTCGGGATGGGGTGGGTGTTGTCCATTCCAGATTCCATTGAACTTTGATTGCACAGGGACAAGAAAGGCATCTTGGACGCCCAGAGCTAACCAGCTTGGCACAGAATGTCCAAGTCTAGCACCGAGGTGGAGAGATACCTGGTCAAAGAAAACCACGTAAGAGAGGCTGCGCGGGTGCTAGCAGACATTGTACTGGGATTCTGCACTTTCCCGGGTCACCTTAGCTGGGCAGGGCCAGGAACCAGTGAGAAGAGTGACCGTGGACCGTCTAGCCGCGGGTTCCTTCTGGGGAGCTAGAGCACAATTTGTTCAGCAAGGCACTGGCCCTTTGGGAGTTCCCTTGGGGAGCCCCGAGCTCCCTTCTGTAGAGGCTGCGGGCACGAAGCCACTATCCTTTAATGTCAAGCGTTCCGGAAGTCATGGCTAGGGGTGCCTGGTCTCAATCATCCAGATGCCTAAGACCGAGACCAACGGCTCCCAGGAGTGGGGGCCCCAGGGCCAGGGACGTATCCAACGCCGTCAGGGTGCGACTTCTAAACTCCCGCTCCAGGAGTCCCCCAAACTTGGCTTCAGTTGCTCCTGCCCACGGCCCCAGATCTAGCTCTGGGATGGACTTGGTTCCAGGGGCAGCTTCGCCTTTCCGACAGGGCCTGAATCTCCTACACTATTGAAATGCAAATCATGACCAAATGTCCCTGAGGGAGGCGACACACAAAGCCTGATCCTTCCGCAGCCCCAGCTCAAACTTTTGGTCTCAGTAAACTTTCGAACAAGAAGTAGTCCCTAAGTGCCCGTTCCCTACACCCCCACGCTTCCTTGTCTTGCAAACCATAGAGTCCTGGCTCGGGACGCTCTCCCTAGCCAGAGAAGGCGCAGAACCCACCAGGGCACTGGGAGGGACAAGGCCAACGAGGGGTTTGGGGTGCTCTGAAGCCGCGGGCGGAGCGCTGTGGGATGGGGCGGGGCAGGGGCGGGCCCCTACGGGGGCGGAGCGCACTCCCGTCCTGAGCCTCACTAGTGCCTCTGCCGCGGGAGGGAGCGCAGGGGCGTGGGGCGCAGGGCACGGGCGCTGGGCGCGGGTGCGAGCGCAGTGAAGGAACGAGCCGGGGTGCCTAGTAGGGCTGGGGAGACCCTGAGAGCCCAGCGCCGCCCACCCGCCGGGAAAGAGAGGGCAGCTGTGGGTGGACGCCCGCGGGACCGCCGGTGGTGAGCGTGTACGTCCGATCCCCGCCGGCCACCGCAAGAGGCCGCCGCCCCAGCAGCGGGCAGCCGGCGAGCAGGCATGCCGCGGCTTCTGGCGCCCTTGCTCTGCCTAACTCTGCTGCCCGCGCTCGCCGCAAGAGGTAGGCGTCTGCGAGCCCGCAACTTCGCGCGCCTTTCGGAAACTTCGGCTGCGCCCTACGCGCGCCCTGGGTGGATGGGAGTGAGGGCACCAGCTGCCAGAGTTGGGAGCCAGAGCGGGCGGATCGGACATGGGAGCTTCCAGGCGTCCTCGCGTATGAGGGGGAGTCCTTCTCCTCAGCCCCTCTTCCGGGTGGACTTGCCTTACCCAGAGCACCCGAAGACGTTGGAAGCTCGGTGTGGGGCGCTGGGGCTTCGGGGCCCGAGGCCCGGGAGGCTCAACCCTGGCTCGCACTTGGGCAGCCGCTCCTGGGGCTCGCCGCGGGGGCGGACAGGCTGCCTGCGCCTGCTTCTTTTCGATTTGAATCGAATCGGTTTTGGTTTCCTGTTGCTTCTTGGGACCATTATTTTCTTTCTTCTTCGCCTCTGGCCCATGCTGGGGCGGATGTTGGGGCTCTGTGCTCGCCTTGCTTAGCGCGGGGTGGGGGCGATGTGCCCTGGACTCCCAGTGCTCGGTTTTGGGATCGCTGTCCCCTAGCGGGACTCAAACTTTCGAAGAGGGGCGATGTACAGGCGGCTTGCTGCCTAGGTGGGGGTGGGACTGACTCACTTTGGAAGTTTAGGACTCCTGCGCCGGCAGAGACTAGAACCTGAGGTGGGGGGGGGGGCACTTATTTCCCTGCCGGCTTCACCGAACGGGGGACTCCTGAGGAGTATCGTAGTGACCAGTTGCACCCGTCTCCCAGTAATTGGAGGGGAGAACTGCCTGCCCTTTTCTTAAAAGTGGGGTTTTATATGACACTCCAGTTCGGCCCCCATACAGGGGCTTAATTTCTGGAGCTCCTTAAGATGGGGTTGGGAGAGGCTTGACTAAGAGCCCCTTCCCGAGAATAGGGTGGAATTCCTTCCAAGTGCGGGCTCTAAGACCCCCTCCTTGGATGCGGCGGGGGCTGCCCCTGGAGATGCCTGCGAACAGGTATTGGGTGTCGGAGGAGGCGGGGCAGGTCTCCGGGTGCGGCCCGCTGCCCCAGGAGGCGGCCCTGGCGCGACAATGGGCCGCTCTGATTCCCTGGCCGGCGCTTTGTTGGAGGGCGGGGTGGCGGGCTCCGCAGCTGTCGCTTTTTCCCACGATCGGGGGAGCTGAGTGTGGCCGCCCCCTCCCTCCTGCGGTCCCCTCGTATCTCGTGTTTGAACTGAGGCAAGAGTGGAGAATGGTTGGGGGCTTTGCTGGGCTTCTTAATCCACACCCACTTTTGGCTGTGTGTTTAAGAAGTTTGGGAGAATGTCCCAAGTCACTCAGTTCTTTCTGTTGCCGTCCACTTCGACTCACTGAGTGGAGTTGTACACCTGCCACCTAGCCAGCTTATCCTTTTGCACTGGTTTTCTGACTATAACAGTGTGAGCAGAAAATTGATCCCGAAGGGCTGCCCAAAGTCCCCACCCCCACCTCCCGACTTCCAGTAACTCTAGTACACAAGCAGTGGTCTCCATCCACCATCAGGACCACAAGGAGTCAGCTGCCCAGAACCCAGACTGACCTCTCTTTTCTGACCCTTCCCTAGGCTTGAGATGCTCCCAGCCAAGTGGGACCTGCCTGAATGGAGGGAGGTGCGAAGTGGCCAACGGCACCGAAGCCTGTGTGTGAGTACCGCCCCTGAGGGGACCTGTTGCTTTTGTCAGAGCAGAGCCCCTGCCTTCTGGGGACAGAACACTGGGCCATTGTCTTCGGAAGACAGCCCAGAGGCTGAGTGCAGTCACGTGCTGACTTTTATTGGACAAAGTCTGGCAATTACTTAATCACCAGCAATTATGCCGCGTGTGGAGCTACTCTGGCCCCTGGAGGTTGGCACACTCCTTCATGGGCCCCCTCAGGCTCCTGGGAATCCATGGTACCCTAATTCTTATTTTAAATGTTTCAGAAACAGTTATCTTTGATGGGCAGTCTGGATCACTTACTGTGAATCTGAGCCCCCACCCCCTGTCACCTGGGAGCCCTCTTCTGGGCAGGAGAACACTAGGCAGAAAATTGCCCTTTTTGTGTTTTGTTTTGTTCGTTTCTGGTTTTTGCTTTCTTGAGACAGTCTTACTAAGTAGCTCTGTCTGTCCTGGAACTCACTATGCAGAGACCTTTAACTCAGAGATCTGCCTGCCTCTGCCTCCCACGTGCGAGCACCGTCACGAGCCAGTGGAAAGTGCCTATTTTAAGACAGGGCCCACCTCTCGTTGCTCCTTGGGTTCAAGGTGAGGTTGGGAGAAGTTGGAATGGTCCCTGTTGGCACTGCAGCCTGGGTGGTGGGTGTGGGTAAGTGCTGGAGTCTGGTTTCCATCCTGGCAGCTGCAGCCCCACCTCCCGACTCTATGCCAGAGGCCCTCAGCCTCAGGTCCTCAGCTGTGAAATGGGCGTGACTTGGGGGTGGGAAGATCTGTTCCATGCTGGGAAATCCTTTTGGGAAGGATCCCTGCCTGGCTGCCCCAGAAGACCAGCCAGCCAGGACAAGTTTCCACGGGGCCTAGGGCTAGTGCCCTTCAACTTGAGCTCCTCTCTGATGGGACTAGCTAGGTGCTGGAGGCCGCAGACAGAAACGGCTCCAGCCTGCATGGCGCGCCCTCATTCCAACCGCTGAAGGGCCCATCCCCTTGACAACGGGCGCTGCTGCCTACAGTGCCCGGCCTGTGGGCTGCAGCCCCACCTCCCTGGCCGGCCCGCCCTGTACTGAAGCCAATTAAGCAGGTCTGTGAGCAGTTTATTGGACAAAGCCGATTGTGCCTCTGTCAGACACTAATGAATGCACACTACTTTTTTTTTTTTTGCTTTTTTTTGGGGGGCCCCTTTCTCCCCCTGCAGAAGCCTCACGGACGCTTGATGCCCTAAATCTTATTTCCTTCCATTCAGAGGCCGACAGCTGGGATTCAGTAGAAGGGCAGCGGCTATTGTTGGGAGGCGATTAATGCTGTGTGATTAATTATGCGTGGCTTCCCAGAATGCACAACCCCCTTCCCTGCCGCTGTACTCCTTGCTCTGCCTGCCTCACTGGCAGGGCAGGGCTGAAAGGTTTCTTCAGCTTACTTCTTACTTCAGACCGAGGAAGGTGGGGGTAGTTTCTTCTTAGCCCCGCCAGGCGATGGGCACGGGCTGGCCTGCTGCGTGCCAGTTCACTTGTTCTGCGCTATCTGGTTGAGTTGGGCACAGGGTGCAGCCTGCTTCCTGCAGTCCCACCAATGGCTTGCATCTTAGTGTCTGTGTGAAGACCTTTCAAGCCAAAGACAAAATGGTGCTGTACTTTCTCTCCCACCTCCCAAACTTGGGGAAGCTGCTTGCAAATCCCTTGCAGTACAAGCCAGGCCAGCAAAAAAGATCTCGGTGCCAGGCCTTCTGTCTTGCACTGGATCCTAACGCCCTTCCTCCTTGGCGGAAAACTGGCCTCAGTTTGGCTCAGAGTTCCACGGAGTTCTATCCACAGAGGCCCCATTGTGCTCACTCCGTAAGTCCAGTGAGATGAAATTGATATGCTCGCTTCTGGTCAGCAGAGCTGGAGGCCAAGGCTACAGCTAGGCCTGGCTTGTGATGGACACAGGTCTGGACTCACTGTGCAGTTTAGGGGACTTTGCAGCCAATCCATGGAGGGGCTCAGATCAGTGTCTGGGCTTGAGTGCTTGAGGACACCCCCTCCCCCCCACACCCCATTCCTTGGAGGCTTCTATGTTTCTACTCCTGTCCACTTCTTCAGATGGCCTCAGGAGGCCTACCCAAGATTTGGCCACAGCACTCACAGAGAGGTCCACCTCTCCTGGCTGAGGAGAGGAAGCTTCCGCTTTTGCTCAAGGGTAAGCCTGGAGCCTGTAGACCTCTGTCACACCTAGCCATGAATGGTTTTGGCTTCTGGTGCTGCCTACTCTGAGAAGGGCCTGGGAAGGATGGAGTCATAGGATGGTGAATTAGTACCTTGTGAATTATCTCTTCTACCCAAAACAGAAAAATTTCCCCAGAAGCTGCTGGACAGGAAGTTTCAGGATTTAGGATTGAAAAGTGAATCCTTTTGGTACCAAATGCCTTCTGGAAAGGTCCAGTACCACTGAGGTCTAGCTAGCCAGTGATCATACGGGAAAGGCCTGGCTTTGCACCCTGTATATCGAGCACAGTCTGGGCAGCTGCTGTGTGCCGTGGGATATCAGAGACCCTTTGGGGAAACTCGGGGCTCACTGTGGACCCAATGTGTGCTGAGGGGGAATGCTGAAAAAGAGCTGTCATTTGAAGAGCTGTGGGGGGACCTATACACTTGGGAAAACATGAATTCACTGATCAAAAAGGTTTATCAGGGGCTTCAAGCTCTGAGCTGAGGGAGCTTACAAATAGTGTTAGGAAGACTAAGACCACTTTCACTGGGAGCAAAGTCAGATGTGATGAGGGTGTTTTCTAAATGCATTTAGAAATCAGGTGAACTAGCCAGAGAAACTTGGGATGATGGATGATAATCTTGGGACACTACATTTGAGGTCTGACCTCAGCCTCGCCATCTTTCAATTGGGACAGGATTGATGTCTTGGTGGTGCATAAGGGTTGAGTAAGAGCTGTGAATACTAGACACTGTAGAATGTCTGGGTTCTTTGCATGCTGCCCTTTGCATGGTGAGCTCGTGGGGCTGGTTTTCAGGGCCTCGGTCTCCTATACTGAGTTGGTTAATGAATGAATTCACCATCCCAAAAGTGCTATCTGGTTGGGCCTGTTTGGATTTCTGTTTAGGAATGAGCTGTCTGGTTCTAGGGATTCTTACCTATAGTTGTCAACTTTTTTGGCTTCCTTTTTTGGACTCTCTGTGTCTGTGTTCTCACAGCAGGCATATGTATGGAAGTCAGAGGACAACTTTTGCGAGTCAGTTCTCTCCTGCCACTGTGAGATCAGGGCATCTAAATCAGGTAGTCAGGCTTGTATAGTAAATGCCTTTACCCTCTGAGCCAACTCGCTGCTCCACACTTTAAAGCAATTGCTGTGTTCTGAGTTCCACTCCAGGTGTAGCCCAGAGCTGGGCCAGGACCACTCAGGATTAAGAGAGTCGTCCAGCATGCATGTGACATATAGCAGGCGAGCCTGCCCCACTGTGGCCTGACAGGACTCTCAGCAAATCAGCCAGATCAGTCATGTTTGGCCCTGGAGTGTCTCAGCTGATGCCATTTCCTCCCTTCCTCCAAAGTATGTGTGATAGCCACATCCCTGGCCCATCACTTCCCGCCTGCCTGGTGAGGAAACAGGGGTGAGACCGGAAGTGATTGGTGGGCTGAGGAGGGACCCAACACAATGTCATGTGTCTTCCGTCATCTGGCCCTGCTGCTGTTCCGTTGAGTCACTTGCCGTCTCGGGCTGGTCCCATCCTCCCCAGTAGGAGAGCCGAGGCTGTCCCAGGCCTGCCTGTGTACAGTGCCATGTCTGGCCTTCAAGGACATGAGGTTAGAAAAACAGGTGAGCTGGTCGGCAGTGGCGCACGCCTTTAATCCCAGCACTCGGGAGGCGGAGGCAGGCCTCTGTGAGTTCGAGGCCAGCCTGGGCTACAGTGTGAGTTCCAGGAAACGCGCAAAGCTACACAGAGAAACCCTGTCTCGAAAAAAAGAAAGAAAAAGAAAAGAAAGAAAGAAAAACAGGTGAAAAACTGCCTCACAACCTCACTTGTCATGGAACCTGTGGGGAGACGTCCAGGTACTGGAACACCTGAGTAGAGGCGGGGTGTTCCATGAAGGAAAGTGTCTCTGTGGGCAGCCCTGCCTCTGGCCAGCAGCCAACAGTTTTTCCATTGAAGGAATAATAATAATGCTAAAAGGAGAGAGACAGAGAGCAAGCTGTGACCTCAGCAGGAAGAGGGTGGGGTAGGGCAGACAGGAGAGCCCTGTTTCAAGGAGCTGAGCAGGGTGTAGATAACCAGGGCTGACTGCTGGGATCCCCAGAAGCTGGGTGGTAGAGGGGTCCCCGCAAAGTTTCATGGCCGGAGTCAAAGATGGAGGCTCTGCTGGGGAAGAAGATGGCTCTGGTGGCCCTCGCCTCTGGCCCCTGTGGGGGGGTTAGTACACATTGTGGTTTGACAGGGCCCGGAGGGCAGTGCCAGGCTGGGCTGAGGGGTTGAGCCGTATTGTGTGGGGAGGGATGTGCTTCATGTCTCATCTATAAATAGTGAGAGGATGTGGCTTTGCAGTCGAGTGGAGTCCACACATTGCTTTCCTCAAAAACGTGAAGGTAGCAGCACTCCTAGAGCTGGCCGGGGCTGCCGTGATCAGCCCCGGAAACGTGGTGGCAGTAGGCTGGGTTTTCCCTGAGGGCCTGGCCCACCCTGTGTGCTTCATCTCCAGTTTATAGGTGGGAAAAACTGAAGCTGAGGGTGAAGAGGTCGGGGGGTGGAGGACCCAAGGCCAGCTTGCATCAGCTTTCACCTTCATGTGCAGGCGTATCCAGAACTTTCCAGACCTTTCCCAGAGGCTGAGGGGGAATCATCACCAGCTTTAACGAGCGGCTGGCTTCAGGGCATCGTTGTGACTACATCAGGACGTGTCTGATCCCCCTTGTTTCCCAGGCAGGGCACACCCTGGCACCTGCTGGCTGGAAGACACAGACCAGCCGGTTGTGGTGAACTGTACTCCCGTCTCAGTTTCCCCCCTGTGCAGGAGAGGGCCCCAGAACTTCTTTCCTGCTGTATCTAGGCTGGGCTCAGGGATAACCTACGCGTAGAAGAGTGGCTGGTATAGGTAGCAGCACCTAGGACTGAAAAGTAGCCGTGTGGCAGGGCCAGTTCTGCAAGCTGGGGCATATTTTGGCCTCAGGCTGGGGACACCCCTACTGGAGAGGGGAGTGATTGTCAAGGTGGGAGGGCAGTGGATGTCTTTCTTGTGGCCTCACCCCACCCTGTCTTGCTGTCCCAGAGCCCAGGACTAATTTGGGAGACGGGGCTTTGGGGTGGTAGATTACACATTTTGTAAAATGCACCGTTTGAGCCACGGAAAGTGCGCACACTATGGCATGCTGAGTAGAGGCATAGATTGCACAACCCGCACACCTCTCCAGTTCCAGGCTCTTAATCACCCCAGCGGCAGCTGCCGGCCAGCCCCCCTCCCCTCCCTGGCTCCTACTGAGCTGCCCTCTGTCCAGGAGCCTTTGCTGTTGCGGTTCCTGTGAATGAAGTAACCCAGTCCGTGGCCATTGAGTGCTGCTTTCTGAGCATGGATGATGTCAGGGTCTCTCTGTGCCACCGTGGTGCCAGCTCAGCACTCCACTTAGGATAGATCCCAGCTTCTGGCACCATCAGGATGAGCCCCGTTCTGAGTCCTGACAAGTCCTTAAGGGGCCAGAATGTACATCTCTGGACCTGTGCTGCCACCTGGGACCGACTGTAGGGCTCCTTGAGTGGGGCCTGGTATGCTCCCATGGGAGTCAGTGATAATGACCTAGTGTGCCCAAGGCCCCACATTGCCCAGTGCCCATGGCAGACTCACAGCTGTCCTCATCTTGCCTTCCAATGGCCATCTAGCCTCTTGGCCTTTTCCAACCTAAAGGAAGATCTAGTGGAGCCTGTGTGCCCAGTGCAGGACGATGGAGGCAGTGGATTTTTGATGAGTGCTTAGTATGCTCTGGACCCCAGGATCTAGGGCAGGCAAGGCAGCCACCCTACCTAGGCACCCAGCTATGTGGAGATGGGAAACCAGGGAAGGTGGGCTGCTGGGGTCAGCCTTAGTCTCGAAAGGGTAAAGCTTGGGGAATACCATGTCTGAGTGTGCTAGGCTTTCCTTAGCTTTGGGTGAGGCGCACACAGGGTGGCATCTATGGTAGCCTGGAGGGGTCTACAGGCAAGGGAGCCTTAGCAGCAGGGGCAGTGTGTTGGCCCAGTAGGGAGGGAAGCTCTGACCCTGCCCTGCTTGGGCTTGGGCATTGAATTCCCCTCCACGGACAGGGAGCTTTGAGCAGACCTGCCAGTCAACTCACAGGCAGTGGCTGTTCCCTGGGAAGGAGAACCAAGCTCCGTGAGACACCTCAGACATAGAGGCTACCCCCTCACTTGCCCCTAGGGCTCAGAGGACTAGCACCCTAGCAAGCACAGGTGGAAGTCTGACCATCCAGACCTCTGAGTGTCCCCAGTGGAGGGACTAAGGGTGGTTGGGTGGACTTGGAATTTGGGGGCTGCTTTCTCAGTGTCCCTGAGACCTACAGGGTTCTAGGGTAGAAGCTTCTTCCCCAAGGACCTCACCTCTGGACCTTTTTGTTGCAGCTCTTCCCTGGAGCAGCTCTTGGGACAGAAGCGCTCTGGATAGGTGGCCCTCCCAGCTTTTCCCCTCCTTTTCCCTGTGCCACGGTCATTTACACTCTAGAGTGAATTAGCTAGGCTACTTCTCTTCTTCCTGTCCCACCCCTCTCCCCCCACCCCTCTCCCCCCAACCCCTCCCCCCATCCCACCCCCACCACGCTTTTAAAGCAGTTTCTTTGTATGGCACCCACCAGGTGAGATAGATCCACTTCTGAGGCACAGGTAGGGATGACTGTCACCAGCTGTGGAACAGGGCCAAATGCTGCTTCCAGCCTTGCCCCAACAGGCAGATAAGAGGAGCTGTCACTGGGCTTGTGTTGGCTTATCCTGTCACCTGGCTGGGTGTCCCCGGTGCGACTGAAGGGTTTAAAGTGCTTGTCCTTCTGAACTAAGTCAATGAGTCCCTTGTCATCTGTCGACACTGCTAATTTGCTGAACAAATTCTACCACAGGTAGCGCCAGAGGCCAGTCTGCCCCGAGTCCCAGCACGGGCCTGGGGAGGCAGGTCCTGCCGCCAACACTGTCAATCTTGTGTGAGCCGCTGTGCCCTGGGCCACTAGCTGAGGATTTGAGAGGTGGCTACATCTACCCCTCGAGAGTCCTTAGGCCTGAGCAGGGGACAAAGGACTGTCCTTCCAAGATGATACCCAGGCACTGAGGCCATAGTTTGACTCTGGGCCTCCTGCCTTAACACCACATGTGGGTCACCCTGTATGAATCACAGCCCAGCCACAGGGAGGCCAGGGAGCCGCAGGCAGCATGGAGGCCACTGACTTTCCTAGAGAAACATCTGTGTTTAATCAAGTTCAGGAAGAAAGCTGGGCAGCAGCCCGCTCCCTGGAGCAGGTTTTCCCACGGCCCAGAATCACGCGTGCGTGACCGTGTGTGTGTGTGTGTGTGTGTGTGTGTGTGTGTGTGTGTGTGTGTGTTGTAGTTGTTTATGTGTGTGCTCGTGTGTGTGAGGGTGCATGGGAGTGGGAAGAGACAAAGCTGACAGTGGCTTTCTTTCCTCACCATGCTCCACCTTCGTTTCTAGTAATAGGGTCTCTCACTGAGCCTGAAGCTCATCGATTCAGCTAGACAGCCGGCCGTTGGTCTTCAGGGAGCCCTCCTCCTGTCTTCTCTCCTCGGAAGGCTGGGGCTACAGGAACGTGCCAACACACCCAAATTTTTACCTGGGTTCTGGGGATTTGAACCTAGGTTCTGTGCTTGCACAGCAGGTGCTTTGCCTATTGAGTCAATATTTTGTGTGTTCATGTATGTGTGTGTGTGTAGTTGGCATGTGTATGGAGGCCAGAGGTCAACACTGGGTGTCCTCTGTTGCTCTCCATCTTAGTTTTTATATCAGGGTCACTCATAGGACCTGGAGCTCACTGATTCCGCTAGACTGGTTGGCCCACGAGTCCTGAGGATCCTCTTGTCTCTACCTTACCAGTGCTAGGATTACAAACGTGTGCCACCATTCCTGGCTTATGTGGGTGCTGAGGATTGACCTTAGGTCCTCATGCTTGATCAGCAAACACTTTACTGATGGAGCCAGTGCCCCAGCGTCCTCACTTGAAAAGTACATTTACAGCTGGAGATCTTGCCGTGTAGTGCCCCCTAATGTAGATTCTGGCTCCATAGGCCAGATCCCAGAGAGACCCCAGGGGAAGCTGCTCACACTGGGACCCCAACTTGCCCTCTCCAGCCTCCCAGGGCCATTGCTCTGCACAAGGAGGACTGTGGGTGGTAAAGCTGGAAAGATCACCCAGGTCTGACGAGCAGCCGCTTGGGCCTCGGGCTCGGGGACCTGCCTCCCACCATTTCCTCTCAGTTTCGGTTCTTAGTGAGCGGAAACAGCACAGTTACTGGAAATGAGAGGTTTGGGGGGGAAAGTGGGGCTTCCAGTGTTTGTGCTCTGCTGAGGTGGCTGGAGTAAGGGCAGATGCTGCCTCTGTGCTTGACCCTCTCTGCTCCATGGACCTCTGTTTCTTGTCTGGGCCTGGATGATCATGGCTTTTAGGGGTTGGTCCTGTGATGTGGGGCTTTCCTCCCTTACTTCCTCTTCTAGGGGTCAGATGAGGGTGACCTCAACTCTGTCTCAGAACCTGATAGTCGAGACCAGGTGGGGCTGTGTCGCAGGGACTGTGATACGACAGGTCAGGCCGTGGCTGCATCCTATCTCCGTGGCCCAGAGTCTGGCCCAGTCTGTGGTGTTGGCAGCTGGGCTAAGCTAGGCGGTCTAGTCAGATGGACTGGGGCAGGCCTGGGGCCAGCTGGGTAGCCCTAGGTTTCTCAGACCTGGCTCACAGTTTTCAGAACCCACTGTGCAGGCAGATTCCCCCGCCTCCCATGTAGCTGGCTCTCCTCTTCTAGCACCCTGTTCCATTAGCCTCTGCCTGGCCAAAGCTCAGATCGAGGATGTTTCCTTCAGAGTTGGGGCTGCAACTACAACCTCACACTTCCTCTTCATATGACAGGACCCATCTCCTTGGGGTGAGTGGAGAATCCTATGGGGCTACTGATGCTAAAGGTGCTGGCTGGCCTTACTGCTGGTGTATTGGGCTTCATTTGTCTTTGGGGTCTCACTTTGAGCCTCCCCCCCCCCAGGTGGCAGAAAGTGCCTGGTTGACCTTGGGTGGCTCTGACTTAATGGGACATGTTCTTTTTGGGTTTTTTTTTTTGTTTGTTTGTTTTTGTTTTTCGAGACAGGGTTTCTCTGTGTAGCTTTGCGCCTTTTCCTGGAACTCACTCGGTAGCCCAGGCTGGCCTCGAACTCACAGAGATCCGCCTGGCTCTGCCTCCCGAGTGCTGGGATTAAAGGCGTGCGCCACCACCGCCCGGCTTCTTTTTGTTTTTTACTCAGCCCCAGCTAAGGCTTTGGGAGGTCACAGGGATGTCAGTGAATTGATGCTTGAGAACAAGCCAGGCGGGCTGGAGAGATAGCTCAGCCGTTAAAGGCTAGGCTCACAACCAAAAATATTAGAGAAGAGGCCAGGCATGGTATATCAGTGTCCACAGGGGCAGAGAGTCCAGAACCTGCAAGCCCAAAGCTTGCCCTAGACCATCTGGCCTGGGACACCCTGGATCCCATACAGATCCCTCCCCAGAGCGCCTGCTCTCTCCTGGACCCCTTCTAGAGCAGGGTACACTCAATGGGCTCTCCCTGTCTTCTGGAATTTACTGTGTCCTGAGGCAGAGTGAGAGTTTCTCATGGATGGCTGGTACACTGTGAGACATTTTGTGACCAGGATTGGGATGAGGCCTAGCTGTCTGCTGGGGTGTGAGGACCTCCCCGGTGGGGGAGGTCTTTCTTGTTGGAAAACATTTGGCTGGGGTGGGAGCTGCTGAGTTTTTGAAGGGTGGGGATGACCTCTGGGGCCCCCACCGAAGCTGCAGTCTGCGTTTCAGCCAGTCATCCAAAGGATTCACTGAAGGCGGGTTTCCTGGGAGCCCCTAGAAGAATGCAGCCAAGGTCTGTCTCTCTTTGTCTGCCCAGCAGCCGGTGGCTGTGCCCCAGTGGGTAGCTGGACATGGGCTTCACTGACACATCTTCAGTGCCCACAGTTGGGAAGGATGGCCACAGGGATGGCATCAGGTGACCCTTCTACTAGGAGGGTCTTGAGGGGTCTGGGGAAGCTAGGGGTTTTGAGGTTTCCCTTGCAGTGGCAAGTGCCTGTCAGTGCCCGGGTGTCTCACTAAGAACCCTGCCCCCTTCCTAGGGGTTTTGTTGTAGCCAAACTCCTACCTTGTGCTTTGTCCTTTCTTTCTGGGAGATCCAGGTGATCAGGCCACAATCTAGACTGAGAGATGAGCAGCTTGGGACACAGGGGCACCTCTCCCTCTTTCCCAAGAAGCCTCTGCTACTGTGCCCTGCCTACGACTGTTCTCTGAGCCAAGGCTGGTCCAGCATGGATGGCAGGAATTTAGTACTATAGAATCTGGGGTGTGTGTGCAGAGCCTGCTAAGCTTTTGTCTTCCCGTCTGTAAAATGGGCCCAGCCTCACCTCTAGGACTGTATGTAGTAAGGGTCTAGTGAGATGAAGCTTCTAGCATCCAAAGACCAGTTTAGTCAGGAAGGAGTATGTCCTCTCTTTAGGACCTGGGGAGGAAAACAGAGTAGCCCCTGGGCAGCCCCCGCCCCCCCACCATCTTTACATTTACTTGGAGAAGCAGAGATGGGCAGCTGCCATACTGCTTTTGGATTTGGCATAGAGTTCAGTGTTGGGCGGTTGGCTTCATGTCGCTCTGGATGAAGCTCTTCCCTTTGCTTAGCCTGAGCAGCTGAAGGTGCAGGGCTGAGCTCCATCCTGCACAGACCAGAGAGGCCTGTAGTTGTTTGTCTCTGGCCATCCCTAGTCTTCCTTGCTTCTGCTACACACACAGAGGCTTGTCCCTGTGCGTTCCCAGGACCACTCAGAATGGCTGGCGGGCATTATGGAGTGCCAAAGGAAGACAAATTCTTAGCCTTGCCTGAAACTTGGGGCTCTCTGTGTTTTGGGAAGATCAAGCAGGAAACTGTCCCCATGGAGGCAAGAGCTTAAGCAGGTGTTTTTCACACCCTAGCAGTGACCTCTGCTTCCTGGTGACCCCAGTTTGCTAGGTGATGCTTTCACCAATGGTGGAAGGGGCAGATTGGGTGGGATCTCCCACCCCTGCTCCCATGGGTCACCACTTCCCACAGACCAACTCCAGGAAATTATTTGATTGCCCCTCCCCCAGAGCCTTTTGGTCCTCTCACAGGGGCCTTCACAGGCAGCGGCCAGGGACATTGTTTTCCCTGCAGTGGGAAAGGTGGCCTCCCTGGAGGGCAGGTTCCGACCTCAGCTGTCTCCCACACAAAGGGCTTCCCTGAGCCAGGCCAGGAAGCGGGTGCTTTTCCTGAGCTTCCTTTTCCAGCATATTTTAAACCACCCAAGGATGCAACTGTGGGGAAAGATTTGAAGACAGAAGAGCTGAGTGTGCTACAGTGGTTCTTTGGGCTGGAAAGCCTGGACCCTGGCTTCCATCCTGGCTGACACCTCTACCCACCTGTAGACAGGTTCCACCTGCCCCAGCTGTGACTCACTTCCCTCTCTTGTCCACCACAGCCTGAGCAGCCGCTGATGTTTGGTGCAGGAGAGTCTACCCACCCACAGCCCTCACCATCCTCTTTTGGCTGCTGTGGGAGCCAGTGAAGCCGAGGCTTCAGGGACTGGGAGGAGACCGCAGTTCGGTTATTCCTGCCTGCCATCCCTGCTGGGACAGGTGTAGCCACCGGTGCTGGCTGGAAGTAGCAGTGTTGTGCTGTTCCCACTGGGAGCAAGGCTCTCGGTGCCCTGGGCTACATGGGTACCCACATGCTTGTATACCTCATCCAGCCAGGATAGAGAAGGAAACTTGGGTGTGGGTATGAAGGCAAGAGACCATGAGGTTGAAGGGGGCTGTTCCCACCCCTGTGTTCTAAATGATTTTCAGATAAGTGTTCAGGTCCAGGCGGGTTTGATAGGAAGCTAGGATCTTGTATGCTCTTTGCCTGGGGGACTGTGGGGAAGTGAAGGGATGGGGCTGTGGTTTGTAGGGGGTCTCCTGTCTTTTGGACTTTGAATGGACTGCTTCTGAACCAGGGAGAACACTGGAGAGTCAGCAGGTCACTGAGCCACTGCTCAGCCTTCTGTGAGTGCTTTCCTTCTTCAAGGGACTTGGGGGGCTTGGATTGGCCTCTGCTCAGGGAAGGGCTGAGGTTCCAGAACCTCTCTCTGACAAGGATGGGGCTGGGATTGTCGACCCTTTGAAAACCCTACAGGGTGGGCTGTTTGAGTGAGAGGTAGCCCTGGTTTGGACCCATTGTGGGAAGGTTGGGTAGCAGGCAGCCAGCTTTATTGTGTTTTAGCTAAACAGAACAAAGTTAGGCTTGGGGAGGGATCTGCATTTCTACATTGAACCATCCCTGAGGTACAAAGCACGGCCACCACTTGTTGAATGGGAGCTCGCAGAACAAGGGTCTCAGCTGTACTTGGGTAGCTCTAGACACAGGTAGAGAAGATTAAAGGGTGGATGAGGACAGGGGCTCCCCCCACCACCATCACCCGATGCCAGACACTCTCAGTGTTGGGGGGACTGAGGTATGCAATAATGCACTGAGTGGAGAGGCCAGCCTCTGCTTGTGTTGTGGATCATAGATCTGGTGTGTACTCTGGGCCCAGGGGGTCAGATGCCTTGCTGCAGGCTCCTGGCCCCAGAGAAGAATAAGCAGGGATCTTGTTGCTCCGATAGGGGCCTGTGGTGCCTTCCAGTTCTCAGATGGGTGTTCTTACCTGCCCCCCCTTCAACATCCCTTATGCACGTGCGTGTGCGCACACACACACACACACACACACACACACACACACACACGGGGGGGGGGGGACTCTCTTGTGAAACTGAGGCTAAACTGAGTGTTTCATCTCACTGTGTAGCAGCTGAAGCAGAGCTGGGAGGGTCCCACAAGCCCCACCCCCTTCTGGAAGTGCTTTCTCTCATTTGTTCTCATTTCTGGGAAACCAATGAAGGACCCCCAGCCATCTCAGCTCTAGCAGACCCTCTACTTCTTTCCCCATCCCTGCTTGACCATAAACCCATCCTGGGCAGAAGCTAAGAAACTCCCTCCACAGTCCCTCTAACCCCTCCTCATTTTGGGGTGGAGGAGCTGTCATCTGTCCCCTGGGGGCGGCAGATGGCCATGTAGTTTGGAAAGGAAAACAGCACAATTTAGAATTAGTCCCGGGTGAGAGGCCACAGCAACATCTGCCTCCGGATGCTTTGGGGAGTCACATTTCTATGGAGTAGCGCTGCCAGGGAGGAGGCAGCACAGTGGAAATACTGAAGCCGCCGCCGCCGCCGCCGCAGTTGTGGGATGACGGGCACAGGGGCCATTTGTACTCCGCTGCATCTGCGGAAGCCCGCCCCCTTCCTGGGGCCCCAGCCTGCCCGCCACTCACCTGCAGCCAGCCACAGTGGGACAGGTCACACCTCAGGCCTCGGAGGAGAATGTGGCGTAGAAAAGGCAAAGTGGAGAAGTAGGTGCCCTAAGGAGACCTCAAGAAGGAAGTAAGGAGAGGGTGCACCTGCCGTGGCCAGGTTCCCACTGCGGGAAGCCTTGAGTGCCGGAGCACAGGCGGTTCTCATCTTGTTGACGGTTCAGGCTCCTGTCCTGAGGAAGTCCCACCTTTCAGTCCTGGAAAGGTCCTTCTGCTGCCCGAAGACATCCTGGGTCACTCAGGGAGGCTGTGGTCTGGTGCTTAGGGACTCCTCCAGTGAGTGAGGCCACTGTTGGGTGCAGCCTCCCATGCAGGGCTTAGGCGCCTCTTCGTTACTCACATCCACCTGTCGGTGTTGAGGACCAAATGGCCTCTGATGCTGGGGATTGTGGCCATGGCTGTAGCCCAGCTGTGGCCTCAAGGTCCCTTCTACTGCCTTAGGGACATCTAAATGCCGTGAGGAGAGACTGTGGCTAGGTGGTACAGAGGTCAGACAGGTAGGGCACAGACAGAGGAAAAGGGCCTTTGAGCTACCCCTCTCCCCAGCTGCCCCTGAGCCAGACCCTGCCACCTGGCTCCAGGCATCTGAGGGATGGTCCCATCCAGGTAGCCCTGCCGGTCTTCCAGCTGTGGTATGTTGGTGATGGATGGTGGCCTCACCCTTGTAGGCCCAGCCAGGCAACATGCCTGCGCTGTGGTGTCCCCAAGCCCAGGGTGGCAGTGGGGTGGACAATAGGCCTTCTCAGCCACCACATTCCCCCACGGAGGAGCTTCCCTGGCCACCGGCTTCCCAGCTCCTGCCCCACCCGCTGGGGTTGGCGTCTGGCCGCGCCCTGCAGGAGCAGCTGTCCCCTCCACAGACGCACCTGCTCTCTGCTGCCCTTTGTCCACACTGCCGGCGCCTGATTTATTGGCCATATTTTCCCCCTTGCTGGTCCAGCAGAACACAGCCGCGCTGGCAAGTGTACATCCCGTTTAGGCGGGTTCCCCCAGCCCTCCCATTGTGGTTCCTATTCAGGGTGCTATAGGGAACGCAGCCCATGCTGGAGGGGAAGAGGAGTGTGAGCAGGTCCAGAGCCTTTGGCTACATTCAGTACCTTTCTTTACCTTAAGAAACCTAACAGGGTTGCTTAAGGGCTGGATACCCAGAATGGCATTGGGCTTGCCCTATTTTTCCACCCAGGGAAATTTTCCCGCCTCTTGGAGCCTTGTTCTCACTGGCCAAGAGCTCCCCCCACTCCCCTAGTCTGCAGGGATGGGTGGATGGCAGCTCCATTTGGCTTTGAAGATGAAGCTCCCTCTGTCCCTCAACACCCCCTCCCCCGCGGCTTCACCAGTGGCTGGGAAAGAAAAAAAAACCTTTTCTCCAAGTGGGCCGAGGCCAACTCTGCCCGACAAAGGGGCATTGATCCAGAGAGGAGGGCTGCTTCTAGGGGCCAGCCTCAGCCTGCAGATCCCAGGCTCCCAGCGGCCTCTCCAGCCGATTGGTAACTGGATCCATGAGTAACTAAGGCAGTGTCTACCTCCTAACCTCCCCAAGTATGGCTCTGCCAGAGCCTAGGTGCCCCAGAGAAGCAGGTGTGGATCTCAGTGGCTGGTCACACTGGTGGGGAGTTGCCCTTCAAGGATACCCCAAGCAGGAGGAACCAGATGCCACCCCCACCCCCACCCCCCACACCGATCTGCACACTCCCCATGCTGTGCAGGAGCCATTGCAAAGGCTTGAGTTAACTCCCCGGGGGAGAGGGGGATGATTTGTTTTCTTTAAGCCAGTTGGTTTGAGACTTTTGGCTTCTGGCAACAGATGGTCACCGGAGTGGCCATTTTGTGTCCTCCATACCCAAGCCATGGACACAGATGAAAGGCTTCAGAGAGGACAGATGCCTCCCAGTACTTCTGCTGAGATACCTGACCCCAGGCCCCAAGCTGCCTCCAGCAGCTCTCAGTGGGGAGGCCTCTCCTGGGGCCACTCTCACACAGAGGTTTGGTTATAAATAGCAGTTCAGAAGCAAGTGGAGACAGCAGGCTGGCATTGGAAGTGGGGATTGAGGCAGGTTATAGCCTCGGCTTTGGGTGCTTGGGAATCAAGGGACAGTCTCTATCCCGGTGGGCAGGCTCTGGAAAGAGCAGGATGGCTGTCGGCAGGGGCTGTGTCTGCCCAGAACCTGGCTGTGACCCTGCCGTGGGGCTGCTTTGTCAGCCAGCACGTTCTGCCTCAGAGCCTTTGCCTCTGGGAAGAGCTTGGCTTGGCTGCTCCCAGAGCCCTCTCTGGGAGTGTGGGGCCTGGAGGTGGGGCAGGAGCGGGCTCAGGGAATTTATGGCCCAGGCTGTGGGAGCTAGGCAGGCAGGTGGCTGAGGAGGCTCCTGTGAGTGGGGCAGTGGTGGACCTTGAGCCTGTCCCTTCAGGGAACCAGTGAGTCTAGGCGTGAAGCCGGAACCCCCACCTGTATGGAGATGGGGCAGGCTCTCAGCCCACCAAGTGCCCCCAAAGAGCTGAGGAGGCCTAGCCTCCCTTCACTGCATCGTGTCCTCAGAGAACGGTGCTGCGGCCGCCGCTGCTGGATGAGCGGTACAGACAACTTGTGTCTGGAAATTTAATTTGTCCCCTGAGGGGGTGCCATTGCTGCCAGGGGTATGAGATGAGGGACCTGCGTCTGGGAGCTGAGCTGTAGAGAGCGGGCACCAGCCTGCATCCTGGCATAGCCCCCTTGCTACGGGGCAGGAACTGAATAGAAAGAAAGCACATACACTCTCCAGTCTGCTCTGCTTCCCGCGTTTACTGTGCTATTGATGTTTGAAGGTCGAAGGAACCGTGAACTCTTTTATTACCCAGATGATGCATATTCATGACAGAAGCTGAGAGAGAAAAGCAGATCAGCCTCCCAAATGAGAGTTTCACAGAGTGCCCCCACCCACCCCCAGGGGCTCTGCCGGGCCTGCAGGGGCCCCTTCTCCATGGCTCACTGCAAGTCAAGACTCATGGGTTTGAAATCTGCCTGGTTTGAAATTCAAGCTGGTCTTGTCTCTAGCCTGGCCCCAATTAACAGTTATTATTTCTTTTTATTGAGGTGAAGTTCACTTATATGTGAAAGTAACCGCTTTAAAGTGAGCGCCTCCGAGGCACTGGCGCGTTTCATCATCTCAGGAACCTCTGCCCACCAAGCAGCCACTGCACCTTCTGTTCTAGAACCTGATTCCAGTTGCACCTGCTGCCCAGGGCGGGAATAGCTGTAGCCATGGCAGAAAGGAGGGCTGGGGAGCTAACTGCCCTGTATGTATGTCTGTCAACAGCTGCAGCGGGGCCTTCGTGGGCCAACGGTGCCAGGACCCCAATCCGTGCCTGAGCACACCCTGCAAGAATGCTGGAACATGCCATGTTGTGGACCGCGGTGGTACTGTGGACTATGCCTGCAGCTGCCCCCTAGGTTTCTCTGGGCCCCTCTGCCTGACACCTCTGGACAATGCCTGCCTAGCCAACCCCTGCCGCAACGGAGGCACCTGTGACCTGCTCACCCTTACAGAATACAAGTGCCGCTGCCCCCCAGGATGGTCAGGTAAGCGCTGTAAGAAGGCTGTGAGCTTCATGGCTGGGACCTTTCTAGTAGCCCTAAAGTCCATGTTGACTTGAGATACTCTGGTATGCCAAACTTTCTCCTGGCTCCGAGATAAGCAGGGATCTACTCTCCAGAAAAATCTTGGAGTCCACCCCTGAACTATCTGATTTTTGGCTGCACTGTTCCCGGGCCCCAAACCCTCCCTGTAGAATTATGTGAGCAAAGCGGGAGTCCTCATGCAGCCCCGGCCTCGCCCTCTCCCTGCCAGGATGCTTTAAGCTGCCATTGGTTACATATGTGGGGTCCAGGAGACAGCTAGGTACAAATTTTAGGCTACCCATTCTGTCTCAGTCCTCTGTGTGCAGAAAGATGTCCACATTTTGCAGCAGGTACTGAGAATCATCCCAGGTTGGTTGCCTCCGCGATGTCCAAAGCTGCCATGGGCTCATAGGGAAGCCCTGGCTACAGCTGACCCTCTTGCCCCCCCCCCCCTTCCAGGAAAGTCATGTCAGCAAGCCGACCCATGTGCCTCCAACCCCTGTGCCAATGGTGGCCAGTGCCTGCCCTTTGAGTCTTCGTACATCTGTGGCTGCCCTTCCGGCTTCCACGGCCCCACCTGCAGGCAGGACGTCAACGAGTGCAGCCAGAACCCGGGGCTGTGCCTCCACGGAGGCACCTGCCACAACGAGGTCGGCTCCTACCGCTGTGCCTGCCGTGCCACCCATACCGGTCCCCGCTGTGAAGCGCCCTACGTGCCCTGCAACCCCTCACCCTGCCAGAACGGGGGCACCTGCCGCCCTACGGGGGACACCACCCACGAGTGCGCCTGCCTGCCAGGTAGGTCCCGTCTCGACGTGCTGGCCTCTAGCTGGACGTCCATGGGTGTGTTGCCGTCAAGCCAGAGGGGTGCAGGAAAGGGAGGATACCCTTTGTGGAGGGAACACAAGAGGAAGTTTAGAGAAGGCCGGCAGCGGAGAGCCTGGCAGACAGGGCATGCTTCTTAGGAGCCGGTGCCCATGCAGGGAGCCTCAGGCGTAGTGGAAGGGCAGGTCAGGATAGAGGTACCAGAAGTCAGGTGACACTCTCAATGGCACCACACACTTCAGGCCCCACTGGTCCATTTCTGTCTTGGCCGTCTGCTGAGATCCGTCGGGGGGCGGGGGGGGGTACATGAGCCCCAAGCCTTCTTTCTGCTAAGGGTGTCTTCTCTTGGTGCTCCCTTCATCCTGGAACTCCCCTGATCCTGGCCGCCTGACGCCCTGTCTATACCCTGAGCCTCTTAGGGCTGGGGGCAGCCTACCTTTACAAATGCTCGTGAGCTGCCTGGCATCTACATGTGCGTCTCAGTATGTCAGACAAGCACCCTGTCATGGGCAGTCCCTGGGGTTTCCCCTGTCTCGGGGGATGGAAGATGGGTAGGTAGGGCCTTGAGGACCTTAGGGGCGGGAGCTGTTCATTACTTCCTTAGCAGTGTTCTTCCCTCTGAGCTGGCTGTCTCTGCACGCGCGCGTGCACGTGGGGGGTGGGGGGGTGGGAGGGCCTGCAGGCAAAGCTCTAGTCCTTTCTGCTGCCTCTCTGAGGATGGTAACTCAGAGATTTGAGACTTCATCTCAGCCACAGACCAGGCAGTTGGGAGAAAGGAAGAGTGGGCTCAGGAAATAGGAATAAGTTTGGTTGCTGGGGGTAACCTCAGGCCACCCCACCCCCCCTTGCAACCCTGGGGCCCCCTACTCCCTGAAAAAGGGAAGTTCCCTTCTGCCTGGAGCTTGCAGAGCTAGCCTAAAGACTCTGCGTGCAGACATTGGCTTGTGCATTTCCTGAAAGTCATTGGGCAAGCTCGGAGGTAACAGACAGCTGCCTACACATTCTGTGGCCAGCTAGGCTTTCTTGAGGGCTGGGACAGAACCTGCATGCTCAATAGGCCCCAGAGCTGTGAGTTCAGATCCTTCTTGGTGGCCACATCAGACCTCAGGCATTAGAACCTGTGTTGAGAGGCTGTGCTGGTGGTTCTGTCACGTGGGCTAGGAGAAAGTGGCTTTGTCCAAGGGCTTGTGCATGGAGCTGGCGCCAATTCACCTTAGGCAGGGTGGGGTGGGTCAACTTAGGGTGCTGGGAGGTGGGCAGGAGGGAAGGAAGGGCTGGATGGGGTCCACTTACCATAACTGGTGGGTCTCAGATGCTGATGTGTAATGGCTGGGTCACCCCTAAAAACGGGACACTCAGTACTTTTTGTAGAGACTGTTTCAGAGTAGGGAGAAGTGAGAATTATTTACCCAAGTTGTTGTTGAAAGGACTCACTCAGGGCTCAGTTATACCCACCATTTGGGCTCTCAGGTAGCCCTGTACCAGGTCCCCTGAGGGACATGGGACATAAGGAGATAGAAGGCACTAAGGTCAGGACAGAACTCAGCTCTGCGAGCTCTGACTAGGAATTGAAGTGACTCTGGCTCCTGTGTACCTTGCTGAGCCCCACCTGGCTCCCTCATGCTCTCACAGGGCCCATTTCCCTGGAGGATGCTATATAGGCAGAGGAGGCTCCAGCCAGGCTGCACGTGGGACTTCCGTTTTCTTGTCCTCTCCCCCAGTGAGAACTTTCTGCAGCGCTCAGGGCGCCTCCAGGCTCAGTTCTAGCCTGGAAACTTGCCCTGTGTTAGAATAAAGCTCTGCACAGGCAGGGAGACATGGTATTTGGTCTTGCTGACCCCTAGGTGGGCTCTAGGCTCCAAATTGGTTCTTCCCCCATCCAGACATGCGTTTGTTCTACGCTTTGGCTTTTCCCAGACTCCAGCTTTTTTGCTGTGATGCAAGCTGGTGGGGTGGAGGGGGAGTCTTTGAGAAGGAGCCAAACAGGTGGGTTCTCCCAGGGCAGGAGGGGTTCAAAGGCATCCCCAGAGAGGGTGTTAATTAGTAACTGGCTGCAGGTTTGGCTCTTGCCAGACTCGCCTTTCTGGGTTGATCATTGAACTGGCGGGAGTTGAGGACATTAATAGCTAACTGGCTGCTGAGGAGGCTCTCATGAAGGCCACGCTGCGGGCCACACCTCGGGGCCCAGCCTCAGGCTAGATGAGCTGCATTAGCCTGTGGGGGAGAGACAGGTGCCCTGGCCGTGCTCCAAGGAAAAGGGCTCACGGGTCCTGATTCGGCAGGCCTGCCTGGGTCCCACCACTCTGGTTTCCAACACAGTGCTCCCGAGTCCCAGTTTTAGTTCCAGCCATTTTAGGTACCCATGGCTTCCCCACTGGTTTAGTGTAGCGAACCTTGGTGTGCAGTCACCAGAAACTCTGTGAGTAGTTTTGTGGCAGAACCTTCTAGAACACTGTGTTCCTGGATCCCTGCCTCTTTAGCTAGCCCTTTACACAGCAGCTTTCTAGAGAGGAGCTGTCACCTGTGGACACAGGAGCAGGGAGGCCGCTGAGGAGCAGATAGATGCCTTGTCCCAAGCGGCGGGACATTGCAGGCCCAGCCAGAAACTTAAGACACTGGAGCTAGGCAGGTCTCCTCAGCAGGCCCCTAAGGTCAGGTTGACCTGCTGGCCCCTGTCCCATAGGCTTTGCTGGCCAGAACTGTGAAGAAAATGTGGATGACTGTCCAGGAAACAATTGCAAGAACGGGGGTGCCTGTGTGGATGGCGTGAATACCTATAATTGCCGCTGCCCACCGGAGTGGACAGGTAGGTACACGGGACTCCCGTGGGGCAGTCTTCTACTAGCTAAAATGCATACGACGGAGTGGTAGGGAGGTCTGAGCTCTGTTCCATGCTGGGGAAGCCCAGGCTGGGAGACCTAGGGTGGCCCAGGAGACTGGTGGCATGGGGCAGCCTGGGCCTCCACTCGGAGTCAGCACAGCTCAGCATCAGCTGGTTCTTGTGGGCTATTAGCACTCATCCAGAATCAGGACCCAGCACTGAGCCAGGCAGGAGTCTAGCATTCTGGGCAAGCTACCCAGGGATGAATACAAGGCTGTCCTCAGGGGGCTCACTGGTTAATGATAAACTAGGTCAGCCATGAGATGATAGCCCTTGGGGCTGGAGAATGCACAAGACAGCTAGGAAGACTTCCTGGAGCGAGTGGCTTATAGCCCCACAGCCTAGGGCAGGGAGCTCAGCGCGTGGCAGCAGCTCCTGAGGTTGATGGTCCTGTGGCCCTTGCAGGTCAGTACTGCACAGAGGATGTGGATGAGTGTCAGCTCATGCCCAACGCCTGCCAGAATGGTGGAACCTGCCACAATACCCATGGTGGCTACAACTGTGTGTGCGTCAATGGCTGGACTGGCGAGGACTGCAGTGAGAACATTGATGACTGTGCCAGCGCTGCCTGTTTCCAGGGTGCCACCTGCCATGACCGCGTGGCCTCCTTCTACTGCGAGTGTCCACACGGGCGCACGGGTGAGTGAGTGCGGGAGTCCCCCAGGAGAAGGCGAGCTTGGTGGGCTCACCGTCCCTGGCTGCACACGCCTGGGGCACTGTGAGTGAGGTGGCAGGGACCAGCTTTGCTCAGACATAGCTACAGGGCCGGGCATATGAGTCGCAGTTGGTAGAGTGCCTGCCTAGCATGCACAGGGCCCTGGATTCAACTCCCAGTGTCATGTAAACTATGTGGGTAGTGGCACATGCCTGCCAATCTAACACTCAGGGAACAGTGGATCAAGAGTTCAAGTCTTGTTTAGCTAAAAAGCAAACTTGAGTCCAGCCAGGAATATGTGAGAGACCCTGTCTCAGAAAAGCAAAAACAAAACAAAAAAAAAAAACAAACAAACAAAAAAAAAAAAAACAAAAAACAAAGCAACAGCAACAAAAACAGATAAAGCTGCAGCTCTTTGGCACCTCCAGCAATGACCAGGTGGGCCTTACTGGACAGAGAGGCATACTGGTGACAAGCCACTGGCAGTGATCCGGGCATTGTACGATGCTTGAGCAGGTCGCAGAGATTCATTTCAGGGTCCTGGGTGAGGATGGCCCACCTGCAGCCGCCAGTCATTCCCAGGGTGGAGAAAAGCAATGCCCACTCACCACAGCTGTCCTGTCTAGGTCTGCTGTGCCACCTCAACGATGCATGCATCAGCAACCCTTGCAACGAGGGTTCCAACTGCGACACCAATCCTGTCAACGGCAAGGCCATCTGCACTTGCCCCTCTGGGTACACGGGGCCAGCCTGCAGCCAGGACGTGGATGAATGTGCTCTAGGTAGGTGTAGATGCAATGGCAAGGCCGCAGGAACATCCTGGCTTGTCACTCGGGGGTTGTGACCTGTCCTGGAGAACCACCAGTTTGGTGGCACGGGCTGGGGCATTGCAGGTGATCTGGAGGCCGGAAGGCCAGATCAGCCCTCATCTGTGCCTCCCTCACCAGGTGCCAACCCCTGTGAGCACGCGGGCAAGTGCCTCAACACACTGGGCTCCTTTGAGTGCCAGTGTCTGCAGGGCTACACAGGGCCCCGCTGTGAGATTGATGTCAATGAGTGCATCTCCAACCCGTGTCAGAATGATGCCACCTGCCTGGACCAGATTGGGGAGTTCCAGTGTATATGTATGCCGGGTATGTTTATGCCGCCTCCCACCTTGGGGGCTGCCAAGAGCAGGGAGCGGGAGACTGAGTCAAGGCTGGATAGCTTCGAGTAAGACTTCAGTCAAGGTTGGCAGCATCTGGGAAACTAAGGCTAGGTTAACAGGACAAAGCAGAGAATGTGCCCCGAGTTGGGCAGATAGACCCAGGGTAGATATAGACATGAACTCCTGTGGGCTGGCATACCAGGGCTGTGTGAGGGAGAGTCATTTCTGCCCCAGGTCTTCAGTTGAAGGGCTCTAGTAGGGCCTACTTTACTATCCTCAGTCTCTCTATCTCCCGTCCACAGGTTATGAGGGCGTGTACTGTGAGGTCAACACGGACGAGTGCGCCAGCAGCCCCTGCCTGCACAATGGCCACTGTGTGGACAAGATCAACGAGTTCCTGTGTCAGTGCCCCAAAGGTGAGGCCACCTACTTACCGCAGGACCTGTGTCCTCTTGATCTCTTCCCAGACGACTTTGCCTTGTGAGTTGACCAGGATGTTTTCAGGCCTTCCTCAGAGGTGAAGCCCACGCTGAGATGTGGGGAGCCCGGCACAGAAAACCTTTACTAAAGGAGGGAAGGATGACAGGAGCTGCAGTGCCCCCGAGATGGGAGGGTCCACCTGCCTGCCCCCCCATGTCCCCTTCTTGATAGTCATGGGGAGTGAGGACATAGTGTGGGGGTCTGACCTATAGGGCTGGAAAGGACTTGAAGGAACTGAGGAAGGGACGGAGGGGCCTTGGGAAGGTGTCTCGCCAGCCCCAGGGCTGGACCAGGCCTTGGGCCTTCTGAGATGTAAATCAGCCATCCTAGACATGGTTGAGCCAGGGGAGCCCCATTCACAGCCTAGTGAAGCTGTAACCATAGCAACCAGAGGTGGTTTGGGGAAAAAGGACCCTCTGTTGGGCCAGGGAGGCAGCCACTGAGCAGTTCTGAACAAGGAGCTTTGATCAGAGGGGCAGGGTGTAAGGGCAGAATACAAGGGGTGGGTAGAAGCCTGGAGGTCAGCTGCACCTCGGGCTGAAGCACCCTGTTGGGAGCCCATGTGGGCAGGCATTCAACTAACTCTAGGGTTTATGGGTAGCAACCAAGGGGCTAGGGTACAGTCCGATGTGACCATCTCCTCTTCCTTGGCCACAGGCTTCAGCGGGCACCTGTGCCAGTATGATGTGGATGAGTGTGCCAGCACACCTTGTAAGAATGGTGCCAAGTGCCTGGATGGGCCCAACACCTACACCTGCGTGTGCTCAGAAGGTACAAGAGGCGGTGCAGGATCTGGGGGAGGGGACACTTGGGGCTGGATGGTGGGAAGAGGACAGGAGACTGGGGAGGCCTTAGTCTGGGGCCTTCCAATCTCAAGATCAGGAACTCAGCTCAGTTTTGACTCCAGGCAGGAGTAATGAGACTATCCCAGGGCATGTGACACCTCCCCATCCATCAGTGACCCGGCGGTGTCCCTGGGCCTGCTCAGTGATTTCCCAGTGGGTGGCCTGCTGAGTGTTGAGGGAGTAACTGGCTCTGAAGCTCACCTGTGCCTACCGTTCCTGTGATCTAGGTTACACAGGGACCCACTGTGAGGTGGACATTGATGAATGTGACCCTGACCCCTGTCACTATGGTTCCTGCAAGGATGGTGTGGCCACCTTTACCTGCCTCTGCCAGCCGGGCTACACAGGCCATCACTGTGAAACCAACATTAATGAATGCCACAGCCAGCCTTGCCGCCACGGGGGCACCTGCCAGGACCGTGACAACGCCTACCTCTGCTTATGCCTCAAGGGAACCACAGGTGACTGGCCAGAGCTGGCCCTGGGTGGAAAAGGGCAAGGCTAGGCTTGGAAGCCGACCACATGTCACTCTGACCCTAGGACCCAACTGTGAGATCAACTTGGATGACTGTGCCAGCAACCCCTGCGACTCGGGCACGTGTCTGGACAAGATTGACGGCTACGAGTGTGCCTGTGAGCCAGGCTACACAGGTGAATGGCTAACATCAGAGGTCAAGGTTAACCTTAGAGTCGTTACATGAGTCAGGTCTGGGAGGGACTCCGGGGTTAGCAGGGGTCCAAGGGCTGGATGACACAGGCCGGGTCCCCACTACCCAGCTCTTGGGCTGCCAACCAGGGGAGGTGTGAGAAAGACTGGGTGGCCTCCACATGCCTTCTGTCGCCTGTGAGTGTCAGCCCTGGCCATGTTAGATCTGATGGCCCAGTAGGCTGTGATGGGGTGGCCTGAGCTCTGAGCCAGGCTTTTGGGCATGTGTTCTGCCTCTGACCCTTAGATCTGATCAGATCCTCAGCTTCTCTGGGCCCCAGGGGTCTGGTTAACCAGAGGGACAGTGGTACCCTCTGTGCCAGAGATACCCTGGGAGGACAGCAGAAGAGAATGGGCTGAAGAATGGCTCAGTGGGTAAAGTGTTGGCCTAGCATGCATGAAGCCCTGGGTTCGATTCCACAACCACATAAACCACATGCAGTGGCATGTGTTTGTAACCCTAGCACTTTGACGTTGGAAGCAAGAGATCAGAAGTTCAGGTCGTTCTCAGCTACTTAGTGAGTTTGTAGCCAGACTGGAATACGTGAAACCCTGAAGCTACTGGCACTACAGTCACGTGGCTCATGGCTACATAAAGCAGTTTACCAGAGCTCAGAATTTCACAGATTCGCGTGGGGAAACTGAGGCCCAGAAAGGCCTAGCTCCGGGAGGAATGGGCTCTGGGTGGCAGACCTGGTATCTGAGTCCCTCCCCACCCACAGGGAGCATGTGCAACGTGAACATTGATGAGTGTGCAGGCAGCCCCTGCCACAATGGGGGTACCTGTGAGGATGGCATCGCGGGCTTCACCTGCCGCTGCCCCGAGGGCTACCATGACCCCACGTGCCTGTCCGAGGTCAACGAATGCAACAGTAACCCCTGCATCCACGGGGCTTGCCGGGATGGTCTCAACGGGTACGGCGGGCTGGCCTGGGCGGTATCAGCTACAAGCCTGGGGCAGACAGGCTGGGTGGATGGGTGCTCCTTGTGAGACCAGTGGTCCTGAGGTTGGTCCCAGCACCTTCCCAGTATCCCTGGGCTGTGTCTTCATTGGCCAGCATCAGCTCAAGATACAGGCCTCAAGTACCCTAAATACACTGTGGCAGCTGAAGCCATCTTCTGATACTTGTGATAAGGACAGCAGCCCTTTGTTAGATGTGGGGGTTGTGGGGGACACGGACAAACGGACTATTAAAGTCTTTATTAAAGTTTTACACAGAAGGTCAGTAAATTGCCAAGTCCACATTGTCCCAGTCTGGAACTCTTGCATGGTTTTGGGCAAGGTGGGGTACCTCCAGCCCACCTTAAAAGAGTATCCCAGTAGATAGTGTGTCTAGCAGGAGGGCTCTGAGCCCAGACTGCAGCACAGTCCTCTGTGTAGGTACAAATGTGACTGTGCCCCTGGGTGGAGCGGCACAAACTGTGACATCAACAACAACGAGTGTGAGTCGAACCCTTGTGTCAATGGTGGCACCTGTAAAGACATGACCAGTGGCTACGTGTGCACCTGCCGAGAAGGCTTCAGTGGTGAGTGCGGTGGGTGGCACAGCAGAATGGGTCCTCCCTGGTGGCCTGGGGCTGGCAATACAGACCACAGCATCCTCTGCTTGGTCCACCTGAATACAGGAGCTGCCAGTGTCTGTCGGGCTGGGCCTCTGCCTCTCCAGAGCAATGCGTAAGGGAGAGGTGCAGCCGACCCACTCTTGCTCCTCTTACAGGCCCTAACTGCCAGACCAATATCAATGAGTGTGCCTCCAACCCCTGCCTGAACCAGGGGACCTGCATCGATGATGTCGCCGGGTACAAGTGCAACTGTCCTCTGCCCTACACAGGTACAAGCAGCCAAGGGGTATAATGGGCTCTGGTAGCTAGTGGGCCTGAGAGTGTGTGGGATCACCAGGCATTCTAGAAGGTTCTGCTCCTTTCTGAAAGCCTTAGGTCCTGTAGCAATTGGGCCTGGGCCTGGGGATAGAGTCACCAGATGAGCAAACATAGAGGATGCCTGGGAGGAAGTCCCAGGGCGTGTGTGTCCGGGTGTTTATCTGGCAGGCTTGGAGTGAGATGAGCACCAGACTCCTCCAGAGAAAGCCCAGGGCGCTGATGGACTGTGCATGGATCAGTGTCCACTTTGCCTGTGCCTGGCTGAGGGGCCTGGCTGCCCTCCTCTGCCGGCTGGGCCTGAGATTCCTTTGATGGCAGCTTCTTTGTGTGAGGAGACAAGGAGCCCTCTGTTCGGATGAACAGAAGCAGCTCCTGCCATGGGCACTGCCTGAGGAATGGCGAGAAGTGGACCCCCTGCAGGAGAGATGAGCAGAGCATTGAACATAAAAGCCATGGCCACATAGCCCCCCAACCCTGTCAGCTCCTGATACTGCCACTGGATACTGGTGGCTTCATGCTGCTGCTGCTGCTGCTGCTGCTGCTGCTGCTGCCGCTGCCGCTGCTGGGCTCTGGACATCCCAAGTGGGTCTGTGAAGATGGAGGGTCCCTGCTAGTGTTCCTATGATGCCTGGCAGCTGGGGACCAGGATGCTGTTTTTTTGTTTTGTTTTGTTTAGGGGTTAAGGTTGGGGTTGTTTTTTAATTTTTTTATTTTATTTTTTTTAACAAAAGTTAAAGGGCCTGGATTTTGTCTCCTGTGTTGGTCAGTGAGGAAACTGTCAGCAGCTGGGCGCACCCCATGTCCCTCCTGGTCTTGTTGCTATCGGGGCTGGCGGGAGGAGTCAAGCCATGCTGACCTGCTTCCTGCTGGCCTGCTTCCTGCTTCCCTTTGCACAATTGTCGGAAACTCTGTCAAAGTTCCTGTCTGCCCAGGTCACCGTGGAAACCGATAGAGATAGGGGCCCTGGAGACTCACACCAGCAGGCTGGGGACATGGTGGGAGACAAGGAAGATAAGGCTTCCTTGCTCAGCTCTGGAGCCAACCATGGCCATAAACAGGAAAGCTAGCCTGGATTACAGGGAGAGTGGGTGCACATGGCTCCCCCAGGCGGTTATCAGATTCACTGCCCTGGTGGGAGGGTGCACCCCATGCTCCCCAACAAGTAGGATGTGCTTGGAGTAGCCACAGTGGCTCTGTCTCCCTGTAGAGTGAGCCTTCTGTGACCTAGAGCCTCAGGATGGGCTGCAGGCAGGCAGGGCTTTTCCTGGAATGGGGAGCAGGCTAGGGTTTGCCAGGTTCAACTGCCTGTTACAGTGTGGATCTTGTTTTGAGGTTTTCTGGTGGGGCAAGGCCCAGGCTTCATCTTGAAGCATTTGGGAGGCAAGAGATGTCTTCAGGGGCTAGGTAGATGGCTCATGGAGGAAGAGTGCTTGCTGTGGAAACATGAGGCCTGAGTTACATGAAAACAAGCCGTGACTAAATGCCCCTTACCCTGACATTTGGGGGCATAGACTGATGTATCCGAAGCGCTCACTGGCTGGCCAGCCTAGCTGAAATGGCAGTCCTCTGATTCAATGAGACTCTGTCTCAGAGGACTAAAGGGCAGAGTTGATAGAGGGCATCCGATGTCCGTCTCTGTCTCTGCATACACGCTCATGTGCACTCACACATCCGATGTCCGTCTCTGTCTCTGCATACACGCTCATGTGCACTCACACATCCGATGTCCGTCTCTGTCTCTGCATACACGCTCATGTGCACTCACACTCACATGCACATAACATACGCTTAAAAAAAAAAAGGTGACTTCAGAGAGAGACTTGTTTTGGCTTTTTCTCTAACTTCCTGTCTGTGATTATCACTCCTAGGATCAGAATCTGGCTGGCCAATCCCTAAACTCCACCTCCCCCCCCCCCCCCCCCGCCTCTCTATGGGAGATGCTATGGGTCATGCCCACTGGGTTCTACCATATATCTTTCTCCTTAGGAGCCACGTGTGAGGTGGTGTTGGCCCCATGTGCAACCAGCCCCTGCAAAAACAGTGGGGTGTGCAAGGAGTCCGAGGACTACGAGAGCTTTTCCTGTGTCTGTCCCACCGGCTGGCAGGGTGAGGCTTGCCCTGTCCCATCAGACTGGGACAGGGGTGGTGGGTAGGAAGTCAAGGGCCCCGGCCACCTCCAGGGCAGGAGGGAGTAGGCTCCAGTCTTCAGAGATGAGCCCATAGGTGCTGAGCCACGTGCTCTGGGAAGCTCCAGAAGCAGGAGGTGACCTTGGGTGACCCTTCCCATGCTGACTCTGTAGCCTTCTGTTCCCCAGAGGTCAGGGGAGAGGCATTGCAGGTAGACCGACTAGCTAGGGCAGAGACTCAGAGGGCAGGGGCAGGGCAACCAACGGCATCTCATCCTCATAGGTCAAACCTGCGAGATTGACATCAATGAGTGTGTGAAGAGCCCGTGTCGCCACGGTGCCTCCTGCCAGAACACCAACGGCACCTACCGCTGCCTCTGCCAGGCTGGCTACACAGGTCACAACTGTGAGAGTGACATCGATGACTGCCGGCCCAGTAAGTGGTACCCAGCTCTGTCCGCCCAGCATTTCGGCGCCTGTCCCTTAGGCATACGTGGCAGGGAGCTGCTGAATCAGGGGTGGGAAAGTAGTCCTGGCACCCGGTGACAGCCAGTGATGTCAGCTGCAGGCCTGTGGGTAGCCGTGCCCTCAGCTCACTCCACCCGCCTGTGCCCAGGAGGAGACAGGTCAGATGCTGGGACAGGCCAGGGGGTGGTTGTCGAGCATCACTGTGTGCTTCACATGGGTCAGCCAGAGTGGCCCCAAAAGGCTCTGCAGCCAGATTGCCCACCCCGGTTGAATGGCCTGGAACAGGGGACTGGGTGCTTCAGGATGGTGGCAGGGGGCCTGACTGTATTCAGCCTTGACATTGGCCCTTGTCAGGACCCACTGAGTTGTGCAGGGTTCTGGGACTGCCCCCATCCTGAGTCAAAGCTAAGACTTGGAGAGATTGAGGGTCTGCCTGGCACCATCAGGGTGTGTGTAGGGGAATGGGTTCTCCCATGACTGGTCTGTGAAGCCGGCTGCATTCCTGTCCCCCCACTGCCTGGGGGCCTGAGGGAAGGAATGTATGTGGAACAGAGCCCAGGCTCAGAGCTGGGGTCAGCCTGGAGTGAGTGGCCCCATTGACTCTGGTGTCACTCTAAGGCTCATCCTTCTGTCCCTTCAGACCCTTGTCACAATGGGGGTTCCTGCACCGATGGCATCAACATGGCCTTCTGCGACTGCTTGCCCGGCTTCCAGGGTGCCTTCTGTGAGGAGGACATCAATGAATGTGCCAGTAATCCCTGCCGAAACGGTGCCAACTGCACCGATTGTGTGGACAGCTACACGTGCACCTGCCCTGCAGGATTCAATGGCATCCACTGTGAGAATAACACACCTGACTGTACCGAGAGGTGGGTCCTGACTTCTGGTCTCCCAGGGGCCTGGTGGGACCCAGCCTTGGCTAAGGGAGGCAGGGAAAGGATTGGATGGTGGAGGACACACTGACTGACAGCTTGGACCTCAAGCAGGTGTCTTGCCCAGACCCGGTGGACGTTCAGCACTAATTGAGTTGAATCCAGCGTTGTTCATTACACTGCAGTGTCCCTCCTAAAGGGGCCCTTGTGACCTCCAGTGACTTAGAACAAGGATGTTTAT
The DNA here is from genome assembly GCF_949786415.1 of Peromyscus eremicus. Taxonomy (NCBI): domain Eukaryota; kingdom Metazoa; phylum Chordata; class Mammalia; order Rodentia; family Cricetidae; genus Peromyscus; species Peromyscus eremicus. Next base: position 15,911,823 of record NC_081419.1, on the reverse strand, counting down.
CCAGAGGAATTGGTGAATCAGCCTCCTCCTAAACGAGAGCTTTGTAGTCCATCTTCTTTCCCCCTTTGCCCTGATTGCCAGGAAGCTTAATGTTCAAAGTCAATCTCACGCCTGGTTTGTGATGTATTTCCTATAGTATTCTCATTTGCCCAGGATTTTTTTTTTTTAACCATCATGCACCATACCTGTATGCTATAAAATCTCTGATGATGTGAGTGTTGCAGCCAGGCCGGCATAGAATTGGCTTCTCCAGGCAAGGACCTTAGTTCACTCACTCACTCTTCTCTGCCTCCTGTCTACCTCCAGCTCCTGCTTCAATGGTGGCACCTGTGTGGATGGGATCAACTCTTTCACCTGTCTGTGTCCACCTGGCTTCACCGGCAGCTACTGCCAGTATGATGTCAATGAGTGTGACTCACGGCCCTGTCTGCACGGTGGCACCTGCCAAGACAGTTATGGTACCTATAAGTGCACCTGCCCACAGGGCTACACTGGCCTCAACTGCCAGGTGAGCTGAGGTTACAGGGGGTGACCCAGAAAGCCTAGGACTCTCCACTGCCCAGTGCCCAGCCCTAGGCCATGCTACCTTCAGAGGGCCAGGGACACAGAAGCAGAGAGGGCTCCCAGGTGTCATTATGGGTTTATGGATCCAGAGTGGACCCACATCCTCTGGGAAAATGCCAAGATGGATGTTTCTAAGGGAGACAGGTGGGTGTGGATGCCAGGTTTTAGCTTCCATGGAGTGTATTATATGGCCGTTTATCCAAAGCAGCCTGGGGGCAGTGCTCACTTCTGGTGGAGGATGTCCAAGGGAAGGCAGTAGATGGCCTGGGTTTGCAGAGGGCCTTGAAGGAGAGCAAGGGAGACATGGGGCCCAGTCCCAGGCTGCTCCCCGGACAAGGGGTGTCTGTGAGCCTTGCGCCTGGGAGTTCTTAGGTGACATTCTTTCTGAGCTGGTGTGGGGGAGGTGAGAGAGGGAGAGAATGTTCCACTCTATCGTTCTCACCTGTGGGTCATGACCCCCCACAGAGGTCACATATTAGATATCCTGCATATCAGATATTTACATTACAGTTCGTAACAATAGCAAAATTACAGTTATGAAGTAGCAGTGAAATGACTTTATGGTTGAGGGCCACCACAACATGAGGAGCTGTACTAAAGGGTCACAGCATTAGGAAGGTTGAGAACCACTGCCCTACTCAGAGCTGGCCAGGGCTGGGGTGAGAGGGTGTCCCTGGCAGTCAGGGTTGGCGGGGAAGAGGCTGACCACTGCCTGCCTCCTCAGAACCTCGTGCGCTGGTGCGACTCAGCTCCCTGCAAGAATGGTGGCAAGTGCTGGCAGACCAACACACAGTACCACTGTGAGTGCCGTAGCGGCTGGACTGGCTTCAACTGCGATGTGCTCAGCGTCTCCTGTGAGGTGGCCGCACAGAAACGAGGTAGCTGGCCCAGCCCATCCGTCCTTGCCCTGGCTCAACCCCGGCCAGGATCACCCTGGTGCCTACCAAGTCGGGAGGACGTGGGCGGTAGTCCTGGAAGTTGCAGCCCAAGTCCCAGCTCCTTCTCATCTTGTGCCCGCAGGCATCGATGTCACCCTCCTGTGCCAGCATGGAGGCCTCTGTGTGAACAAGGAAGACAAGCATTACTGCCACTGCCAGGCAGGCTACACGGGCAGCTACTGTGAGGACGAGGTGGACGAGTGCTCACCCAACCCGTGCCAGAACGGAGCCACCTGCACTGACTACCTGGGTGGCTTTTCCTGCAAGGTGCCGGCCGTCTTGGGATGGCGGGGAGGGTCTTGGCATGAGTGTTGCTGCAGGAGGGCTTTTGAGCTGGGAGCTGGTGTATCTTGGCACACCGAGCCCAGTGTCTTATTAGAGCAAGGTTTCACACGCCTGTGCAGGATTCAGTCCCATTACAGATGTGCTGGAGGAAGAACGTGCCAAGCAGGGGCTTGGGGCCCTTTCCGAGATAGTTTAGGCTACCTACCACCTGTTCTAAGACCTCACCCCTGTGGGACCAGGTGTTTTCCCCTCCCCACCTTGGACAGTGACTTTAATTTACTGAGGTCGTGCCTGGGGACTGCTGGGTGGACCCCTTCCCCCCGCCCCCCGGGCTGCCAATGTAGGCCTAACTGGGTGTGTAGGGCTGCATCGAAAGTGGGGGACATGATACCATGACTGCAGCTGAGCTGATCCTGTGCCATTTCTACAGTGTGTGGCTGGCTATCACGGATCTAACTGTTCTGAGGAGATCAATGAGTGCCTCTCCCAGCCCTGCCAAAATGGGGGTACCTGCATCGATCTGACCAACACCTACAAGTGCTCCTGCCCCAGGGGTACACAGGGTAAGAGTGGGGACCCGGGCGGTGTGGCTAGGACCCAGCCAGAGCTCACTCCATCGTGCCTTGTGGGGCCAGTCTTGGTAGGAAGATAGGCGCCGCTGGCACTGTGCCCCCTTCCCTGGGTCCCAGTTTCTAACTGATTGCTGTGCTGGGCCACACAGGACAGAGTACAGCCAGTACCATCCCCTGACAGTGTTCGTGGTCACTTTGCAGGTGTACACTGTGAGATCAATGTTGATGACTGCCATCCCCACCTTGACCCTGCCTCCCGAAGCCCCAAGTGCTTCAACAATGGCACCTGTGTGGACCAAGTGGGTGGCTACAGCTGCACCTGCCCGCCAGGCTTCGTCGGGGAGCGGTGTGAGGGTGATGTCAATGAGTGTCTCTCCAACCCCTGTGACCCACGTGGCACCCAGGACTGCGTGCAGCGTGTTAATGATTTCCACTGCGAGTGCCGGGCTGGCCACACTGGTACGTGCCTTGGGCGGGTGGGCCCAGTGGGTGGACGGGCGGGCAGTGGCGGCAGGGCTAGCCCCTTACGGTCTTCTCACCCAGGACGCCGCTGTGAGTCAGTCATCAATGGCTGCAGGGGCAAACCATGCAAGAACGGGGGTGTCTGTGCCGTGGCCTCCAACACTGCCCGCGGATTCATCTGCCGGTGCCCTGCGGTAGGTGCCCCTGGCCCTGTGCAGCTGCTAGGGTGCCAGAACCCCTTCATCTTACATTGGAGGGACCTGTCCCACACCCACCCTCACCCAGAGCAGAGTAGCCTGAAGGCCTGTAGCCAAGGCTAGGGACCAAGCACCGTGCTTCCTCATGCCCACTCTCCCAGCTCATTCCTAAAACTTGAGTGGGCATAATACCTACATGCCTGTAATTCTAGTACTCTGGGGCTGAGGCTGAAAGATTGCCTTGCAGTCAAGGCTATCGCAGGCTACAGAGCAAGACCCTGTTTAAAAAGTTTATTTCCTGCTATGCTGTATTGGGAACCTAGGTCCTCACACATGCTGGGCAAATGTTCTGATACTGAGGCCCAGCCCAGCCTCTTGTTTTTTAAGTAGATGTTCATTTTTGAGCAGTTTTAGGTTTGCGTGAGAACTTAGCAGGAGCGCCAGGTCCTCACCCTGCCTGCCATTTCCTATGGTTACCACTTTGCATGGAAGGTGTTGAGGGTCACACTCAAAGCTGGCACTGATATGCAGTATTTGCTCTGGGTGTTAACACTCAGGGATTCATACACATATAATGTACCAGTGTCAGCCTGGTTTTCCAAGGCTCTCAAAACTCCTAGGGTTATACCTACTCAGCTATCCCTCTGTTTCAAAGCCCTTGGCTTTCCTTACCTTTCTGTGGTGAGGATGTTTCAAAGATCTTGTTACTGGGGAAAGGCCACAGGCTCTCACAGGTCATGGGATGTGGCCAGGCCTAGGCTGGGGTGCATGGTGTCCCTGAACCCTAGCACCCTGACCCAATGCACCATCCTCTCTCCACCACAGGGCTTTGAGGGCGCCACGTGTGAGAATGATGCCCGCACTTGTGGCAGCTTGCGCTGCCTCAATGGTGGTACATGTATCTCAGGCCCACGCAGTCCCACCTGCCTGTGCCTGGCCTCCTTCACCGGCCCTGAGTGCCAGTTCCCAGCCAGCAGCCCCTGTGTGGGTAGCAACCCCTGCTACAATCAGGGCACCTGTGAGCCCACATCCGAGAGCCCTTTCTACCGCTGCCTGTGCCCTGCCAAATTCAACGGGCTGCTGTGCCACATCCTGGACTTCAGCTTCACAGGTGGCGCTGGGCGCGACATTCCCCCGCCACAGATCGAGGAGGCCTGCGAGCTGCCTGAGTGCCAGGAGGATGCAGGCAACAAGGTCTGCAACCTGCAGTGCAATAACCACGCCTGTGGCTGGGATGGTGGTGACTGCTCCCTCAACTTCAATGACCCTTGGAAGAACTGCACTCAGTCCCTGCAATGTTGGAAGTATTTCAGTGATGGCCACTGTGACAGCCAGTGCAACTCAGCCGGCTGCCTCTTTGATGGCTTCGACTGCCAGCGCACCGAGGGACAGTGCAAGTAAGTGAGGCTGGGTTGCCTCAGAGTCCCAGGGCTCAGCAGACAGCTGGGGGAGGGAGGACCCAACGGATACCAGGAACCCGAGCCCGATGTCTATCCCTGCCCATAGAGGACACCAAGCACATTTCCCAGGTCTGGGCCAGTCAGGGTGGATGTGAGGCCCACGGGCTGGGATGAGACTGAGTGTGTCCTGTACCCCTCAGCCCCCTGTATGACCAGTATTGCAAGGACCACTTCAGTGACGGCCATTGCGACCAGGGCTGCAACAGCGCCGAGTGTGAGTGGGATGGACTGGACTGTGCGGAGCATGTGCCCGAGCGGCTGGCAGCCGGCACGTTGGTGTTGGTGGTGCTGCTCCCACCTGAGCAGCTACGGAACAACTCCTTCCACTTCCTGCGGGAGCTCAGCCACGTGCTGCACACCAACGTGGTCTTCAAGCGTGATGCGCAAGGCCAGCAGATGATCTTCCCCTACTATGGCCGTGAGGAAGAGCTGCGCAAGCACCCGATCAAGCGCTCCGCCGCCGCCGCGGGCTGGACCACCTCTTCGCTGCTTCCCAGCACCAATGGGGGGCGCCAGCGCCGGGAGCTGGACCCCATGGACATCCGAGGGTGAGTGAGCTCCAGATGCTGTCGGCTGTTTCCCAGTGTGTCCCTGGGCCCTGCCTGTTACCAGCTCAACCCTGGAAGTGAACTCTGGGGAGCTGGTATTCACCCTACTTTATGGTCAGAAAGGACCTGGAATGCGGAGGCCACCTGTCCTCTAGGTACCTGACAGGCTTCACTCTTTGCCCAGCTTGTGGTTTTGAGGCCCCACTCTGTACCAGGTGTTTAATCAGGACCAAGCTGATTAAAGCCTCCAGGGTGTTCCCTGGAGCTCAGTCATCCTAGACCAAGCCTGTGCCTCCATCTCTACAGCCCCCTTTTCCACACTGCAGAGGAGCCAGGTGGGGAATGCAGGAGGGTACTGTTGCTGACCCTTGACGGCTGGGGAGCTGACGGTGGCAGGGAGGAGGCCCAAATAAGGGCATCTCACAGATGCTGCACAGAGCCACTTGGGGACGGGCAGAGAAGCACCAGCCAGGCCAAATAGGTCGCCCCCACACCCTGCATTTGGGGGTCCCAGGAGCCTGCCACCTATTCCTCTTTGAGCTGCTGGGCATCTGCCAGGTGGCACCTTGGTGTCTCTTGACCCCAGCGGTTCCTAGTCCTTGGTTTCCTTGGCGTGGCACTGCAGTAAAGGTCAGAAATGTATTGTCACCTGGAGGCTGTTAGAATCCCGTGTCTGAGAGGCCCGTGCCTGAGAGTGGGTGACCTGGCTGCCATGGTCTCAGCTGTCTAGCATCTGAGCCTGCTCTTGTCTTAGGCCACTCCCTGGGGAGTTCTGAGGAATAACCCACAACTGCATCCCTGACCTCTGTGGGACACCAGGTACTGCTCTCAAGAGGGCCCTGGGTGCCTGAGGACATCCTCTTCTCAGAGGTGAAGGAACGGGGTGCTGTGGTACCTAAGGCGCAAGGCTGCAAAACATGTTGGGCAGTAGGATGAGCCCCTGCTGAGTGCTAAAAACCGGGGCTGCAGGGAGACTGTCCAGTTGCAGGGCTGCTGTTGCCAGCCATGCTCTCTGGGTCAGGGGGGTAGGATGGGGAGTCAGAGCTGGTGTGCATGCAGCATGCTGGGCTGCACCTGATCTCAGTGTGATGTGTGTGTTCCCAGCTCCATTGTCTACCTGGAGATTGACAACCGGCAATGTGTCCAGTCATACTCACAGTGCTTCCAGAGTGCCACCGATGTGGCTGCCTTCCTGGGCGCGCTTGCTTCACTTGGCAGCCTCAACATCCCCTACAAGATCGAGGCCGTAAAGAGTGAGTGGTCTTGGTTGGAAAGATGGCTCAGTAGTTAAGAGCATTGGCTGCTGTCACAGAGGACCAGGGTTCAAATCTCAGAACCCACACGGTATCTTATAACCATCCGTAACGCCAATTCAAGGGATCCTACGCCTTCTGACCTCTGCAGGCACCAGACATGCACAGGACTCATAGACCTGCATACAGGCAAAACACCCATACACATTAAAAAAATTTTGAAGTGTTCCCCATCCCCCAGCCCTGCTTCTTCAGGGATGGGTTGCTAGAGTGGAGGGAGAGTCTACCTGGGAAGGGCACAGGCAGGCTGTCTCACACTCCTGTGCCAGCTGCCATCAGAGCTCAGAAAGTGCTTTTCTGGAATTTTCCTGATGGCCTTCCTTCCCTGTGGATGGTGACAGCCACAGGTAAAGCTTAGATGTATACACATACCAGAAAGTGTGGGGGAGCTTTTTTCTCTCCCCATTCTTTACCCCTGATTTTTCTTTGTTGGGTATTATTTCAAAATCATTACAGTTTTTTTTTTTTTTTTTTTAAGGAGAGAGAGAGAATTGATCGGTGTCATGTGAAGTGTTGAAGTTTGTATCTTGAAAATCCCCCTAAATCCTTTGTCTTAACAGCTCAATGCGAGCGCAGCGATTTGAAGTTCGCTAATCCTCCTCCTCGAAAGGGGAGAAGTGAGCACTGTCTCCAGACAGATCGGCTGGTGCAGGAGAGAATTTAGCGATAGTTTGCAATTCTGATTAATCACGTAGAAAATGACCTTATTTTGGGGGGTGGGATGGAGGAGAGTGGGTGAGGAGGCACTGGCCGTGGAGCCAGTCCGCCGCCCCCCGCCGGCCCGCAGCATCACCACGCCTGACGTGGGGCGCTTGCCTGCCGCCCCTGCCCGCAGGTGAGACGGTGGAGCCTCCGCTGCCCCCGCAGCTGCACCTCATGTACGTGGCAGCCGCTGCCTTCGTGCTCCTGTTCTTTGTGGGCTGCGGGGTACTCCTGTCCCGCAAGCGCCGGCGGCAGCATGGCCAGCTCTGGTTCCCTGAGGGCTTCAAAGTGTCAGAGGCCAGCAAGAAGAAGCGGAGAGAGCCCCTCGGCGAGGACTCTGTCGGCCTCAAGTGAGTGGACACTGCCCCCACTGTGTTGGGGGGTGAGTGGCGGGGTGGGTGGGGTGCTTAGCTCCTGCAAGCCCGTGGGCCCATATATCCCGTTCCTCACTCTGAGCCCACCTGCATGTAGAGGGTGCCCATAGGAGCTGTGGCTATAGGGCATTTCCTGGAGCACCTGCTCAGTCTCCCCACCCCCTCACCCAGGCCCCTGAAGAATGCCTCAGATGGTGCCCTGATGGATGACAATCAGAACGAGTGGGGGGACGAAGACCTGGAGACCAAGAAGTTCCGGGTAAGTCCAGCAGGCTCCCAGGCATCCCTGGGTGGCACTTCCCACCTGGGCCCCAAGTGATGAGGCTCTGCTTACTCTGTCCAAATTCAGTTTGAGGAGCCAGTGGTTCTTCCTGACCTGGATGATCAGACTGACCACAGGCAGTGGACCCAGCAGCACCTGGATGCTGCTGACCTGCGCATGTCTGCCATGGCCCCAACACCACCTCAGGGTGAGGTGGATGCTGACTGCATGGATGTCAATGTCCGAGGACCAGGTAAGGCCACGGCAGACACCACACACACACACACACACACACACACACACACACACACACACACCCTAGCGTAGACTTAGAGGCCAGCAGGACTTGAGAAGGGTTGGGTCACTGAATGGCTCTGCCTAGCAGCACCCTTCCCTGAGCTGATCTCCAGGCTCCTGCTACCCCCACAGTACACTTTTTCATGAAATGCTGCTTTGCAATACGTCCGAGTGTTGATTTTTTTTCCCTTTGTTTTTTGAGGCAGGGTCTTACTGTGTAGGCCAGGCTAGCCCCAAATATGGTTCTTCTGTCTCAACTTCCAGTGTGCTGGGATTATAGGTGTGGCTCCCATGACTGGCTAAAGTATTGGCTTTTAAAATTATATGCATATATGTATATAAAAATGTGTATATATATATATTTTTTATGTTATGTGCATGGTTCTGCCTACGTATATGTCTGTGTACCATGTGCATGCCTTGTGCCTGTGGAAGCCAGAGAAGGCCATTGGATCCCCTGGGACTAGAGTTGCAGATTGTTGTGAGCAGCTATATGGGTGGTGGGGATTGAACCCAAGTCCTCTGGAAGAGCAGCCAGTGCTCTAACTGTTGAGCAGTCTCCCCAGCCCTTCTTTTTATTATTTTTTTAAACATTTATTCATTGGAGTGAGAGGGGCACACATGTGCCGTAGTGCACACGTGGAGGACAACTTGCATGAGTTGGTTTTCTCTTTCCACCACGTGGGTCCCAGGGACCAAACTCAGGTTGGCAGGCTTGGCAGCAAAGGCCTTTGCCCACTGAGCCATCTCATTTGCCCAATGGTGACTTTTCGAGTACATTTTTCTTGTCTTTTTCCTGAACGGGTCCTCAATGAAGGGTATCTTGGGCAGGTCGGGAAGTCAAACTGGAGGGCGTCTTTATCACCCCATCATTGCAGGTTGGCAGCTAGACTAGGGCTCTGTCCTGTAGGAACTCAGGGTGACTTCAACAGCCCCCAGTAGCCACTGTGTGCTGAGAGGTGTGTCTGTCCACACGGCTGTCCCTTGAACTGAAGGCTGTGGCAGGGCTGCCGTGGCCATGGCTGGGTTCTGACCACCCCCCCGGCTGACAACCCCCTTTCCACACCCACCCCTGTCTCTCTCCTCTCTGCAGATGGCTTCACACCCCTCATGATCGCCTCCTGCAGCGGAGGAGGCCTGGAGACAGGCAATAGTGAAGAAGAAGAAGATGCGCCTGCTGTCATCTCCGACTTCATCTACCAGGGCGCCAGCTTGCACAACCAGACGGACCGCACAGGAGAGACTGCCCTGCACCTGGCTGCCAGATACTCTCGTTCAGATGCTGCCAAGCGCTTGCTGGAGGCCAGTGCAGATGCCAACATCCAGGACAACATGGGGCGCACCCCATTGCATGCAGCTGTTTCTGCAGATGCTCAGGGTGTCTTTCAGGTAGGCGGCACTGCACCCTTGGGGCCAGTGACCTGATCTGGGGCAGCGGTCTGGCTGGCATGGGCCCTGCAAGCCCTAACTCCGAGTGTGACTGGTCAGGAACAGCTGGCACCTCAACACTGGAACTGCACATTGGAGCAAGTTCAGGTTACAAAGGGCATCAAGCCCCACCTGTGTTCTCTGGGCGAGCTGGCTGAAGGTGGTTCTAAGGAACCTACAGGGTGAGGCAGGGCCTCCCTACCCTCAGTAAGACCCTTCAGTCTAAAGGCTATGGCCTGGCTTGAGGCCTTCCGTCCAGTGCTGTAGCCTCTGCAGCCTAGTCCCACCCCATTCAGCTATGGTTCCAGGCATAGCCCATGGCAGCAGGAAGAGAGCTTTAGAGGCTGCTGGTCCTGGCCTTTGCCTGGAAGCCTGAAGCCGGCCAGGGTGGATTTAGGGATTTAGCAGCCTGGGTCTCCAGGGACAATCCCTGTAGCTACTCCTGCATGTTGCCAGCCACTGACCCCAGCTACCAGGTCCCATCCTCTAGGCCTCCCTGGAGCAGACTCCAACGGGGCATAGACCTGGCATCAAAAAGCTTGCCATTTAATCATTTCTTAACTTGAGCAACATAATATTGGTCTGCAGAAGAAATTAAGCCAGACAGGGCAATGCATACCTGTTATCCCAGCACTCTAGAATCTGAGAGGATTGTGAGCACAAAGCTAGCCTGGTCTTTATAGAAAGACCCTGTTTCAAAAGAGCAAAGAGAGGTTGAGGTCAGCCACAGGATAAGAGGAGCCCAGGGCAGGTCCGCATGGCCTGCTTTGCTTGCACAGACCAATCTGTGTATGCTCTGCAGGAATCCAGGCAGTACTGTGAGTCCTTACTCAGGTCACCATCCCACTCCTCCCACTGTGACTCAAGCAGGGCAGCTTAGCAGTTCTAAGTATGGCTGTGGGGGGATTCCCATCCTGGTTTCTCTCCCTTTTATCCCCATGCCAGGCAGGTGTTTCTGATAGGCATGACCGTAAGATGGTCCAGTCATGGGAACAGCTGGGCATTGGTTCCTGGAGATCCCAACTTGTGTTTGGATCACTCTGCCTGAATCCATCCCTGCCTTCCAGATCCTGCTCCGGAACCGAGCCACAGATCTGGATGCCCGCATGCATGATGGCACAACCCCACTGATCCTGGCTGCCCGCCTGGCCGTGGAGGGCATGCTGGAGGACCTCATCAACTCGCATGCAGACGTCAATGCTGTGGATGACCTAGGTAGGCGCAAGCTACAGCCTAGCTCCTGAGGACATCAACCACCACATGGTCTGGTCAGTCCTAACCTACCCTCGTCTCTCCTTGCTTTCTTTCCAGGCAAGTCGGCCTTACACTGGGCAGCGGCAGTGAACAATGTGGATGCTGCAGTTGTGCTCCTGAAGAATGGTGCCAACAAAGACATGCAGAACAACAAGGTAAGCGAAGGAGCTGCCTTAACCACAGGGGCATGCTGGGACTCGGTGCACCCATATGTAGACCACTTAGAGTGTTAGTGTCTGGGACACAGCTAACTCTTCGGACACCTCCCAAGTGTTGGGGCTGAGGGCTGGGACAACAGCAGATAAAGTTACCCACCCGGTGGCCGCCAATGTCCTGTCACTGTTACTTGAACCTTGACTTCTGTTCCCCTCTGTCTTTGCAGGGTATGGTGACCCTAGGGGTTCAGGATTAGCCAAGGGGCTGGGGTGGGGTGGCTCGGTGTCACTCAAGGTCTTCAGGGCCCCTGGTCTGGCCCACCACTACGTAGCATCCTCCCTCCTTTGGGATAAAGGAAACACTGCTGAGCTGGGCTGCATCTCTCCACCTTGCCTCCCAATGTCTCTATTTGTCCAGGGCTAGTTACTTCTTCAGGACTATGTTTAGTTGCTCAGAAGTGCAGAGTTTGTGCCTCCATTTCCCACGGCAGGTTGAGAATGCAGCAGGTGTCAGGCATTGGAGGTTGCTGTTGGACACAGGTTCTCCCCGGTCCAGGGTGGGCCAGTGGTTATAAAGAGAATCAGAGCCTGGTAGATGGCTCTCTAGGTTCCTAGGCCTTTCACATTCTTCACGGAGAGGTGTATGGTTGTGTCTACTAGGCAGAGCAGACCTGGAAGGAGCTGAGATACCATGGCCACTAATTATGACCCTTTGGACAGGAAATGTCTTCCCTGTGCCCATTGATTTGCCCAAAATTGCAGTATTTTATACTTGCATTTTGGGAGGGTAAAGGACACGGGGTTCGTTAGATTTTTGGCAGTCTGAACCCACACATGGGAAGCCCTATGGATTTAGCATGGAGGGTCCCACAGACCTTCTCTGGACTCAGGTCTAGCCAGGTGTAGTGGCACACGCCAGTAATCCTAGGATTAGGAAGTTAAGGCAAGATGATTGTGAGTTCCAGGCCATCTTGGGTAACATAGGGAGGCCCCACTATAACCCTCCTCCCCACAAGCCTGGTAGTCTAGGATGTTTGGGTCTAGATAGGTCTCCCCCACTGTGAAAAGAGGAAGAGGAACTACTGCTTCCCTAGCTCCTCCTCCCAGGCCATCCATCATGAATGACTCAGCAGGTCCTATACCAAGCCTCCTGTCCATGTCCTACAGGAGGAGACTCCCCTGTTCCTGGCCGCCCGTGAGGGCAGCTATGAGACTGCCAAAGTGCTGCTGGACCACTTTGCCAACCGGGACATCACAGATCACATGGACCGACTGCCACGGGACATTGCTCAGGAGCGCATGCACCACGATATCGTGCGGCTACTGGATGAGTACAACCTGGTGCGCAGCCCACAGCTGCATGGCACTGCCCTGGGTGGCACGCCCACCCTATCTCCCACACTCTGCTCGCCCAATGGCTACCTGGGCAACCTCAAGTCTGCCACACAAGGCAAAAAGGCTCGCAAGCCCAGCACCAAAGGGCTGGCCTGTGGCAGCAAGGAAGCTAAGGACCTCAAAGCACGGAGGAAGAAGTCCCAGGATGGCAAGGGCTGCCTGTTGGACAGCTCCAGCATGCTGTCGCCTGTGGACTCCCTTGAGTCGCCTCACGGCTACTTGTCAGACGTGGCCTCACCACCCCTCCTCCCCTCCCCATTCCAGCAGTCTCCATCCATGCCTCTCAGCCACCTGCCTGGTATGCCTGACACCCACCTGGGCATCAGCCACTTGAATGTGGCAGCCAAGCCTGAGATGGCAGCACTGGCCGGAAGCAGCCGGCTGGCCTTTGAGCCACAGCCCCCACGCCTCTCCCACCTGCCTGTAGCCTCTAGTGCCAGCACCGTGCTGAGTACCAATGGCACAGGGGCTATGAATTTCACCGTGGGTGCGCCCGCAAGCTTGAATGGCCAGTGTGAGTGGCTCCCCCGGCTGCAGAACGGCATGGTGCCCAGCCAGTACAACCCACTACGGCCAGGTGTGGCATCGGGCACACTGAGCACACAGGCAGCTGGCCTCCAGCATGGCATGATGGGCCCACTACACAACAGTCTCTCCACCAATACCTTGTCCCCAATGATCTACCAGGGCTTGCCCAACACACGGCTGGCTACGCAGCCCCATCTGGTGCAGACCCAGCAGGTGCAGCCACAGAACTTACAAATCCAGCCTCAGAATCTGCAGCCACCATCACAGCCACACCTCAGTGTGAGCTCAGCAGCCAATGGGCACCTGGGCCGGAGCTTCCTGAGTGGGGAGCACAGCCAGGCGGATGTACAGCCACTGGGCCCCAGCAGTCTGCCTGTGCACACCATCCTGCCCCAGGAGAACCAGGCCCTGCCCACATCACTGCCATCCTCGATGGTCCCGCCCATGACCACTACCCAATTCCTGACCCCTCCTTCCCAGCACAGCTACTCATCCTCACCTGTGGACAACACCCCCAGCCACCAGCTGCAGGTGCCAGAGCACCCCTTCCTCACCCCATCCCCCGAGTCCCCTGACCAGTGGTCCAGCTCCTCCCCGCATTCCAACATCTCTGATTGGTCCGAGGGCATCTCCAGCCCGCCCACCAGCATGCCGTCCCAGATCACCCACATTCCAGAGGCATTTAAGTAAACAGTGATGCGGGATGCAGGACCCCAGCTTCCGTTCCCAAGCCCTGTTGGGAGTCGTTTCCAGTGCTCCAGGATGCAGGGGCGACCAAAGGAGCTTTTTTTTTAAAAAAAAAAAAAAAATGTTTTTATACAAAATAAGAGGACAAGAATTTCCTTTTTTTTTTTTTTTTTTTTTAGTATTTATTTATGTACTTTTATTTTCCACAGAAACACTGCCTTTTTATTTATATGTATTGTTTTCTATGGCACTAGGGAAAAACGTATCTGTTCCAAGAAAATAAACTAGTTCTCAAGAGCCTTGATATTCCTGGTCAGGGTGAAGTTCCCTGTGTGTTTGTAAAATATGAACAAGGATTCGTGATTTGTAAATGCTGTTTATTTATTGATTGCTTCTTTCCAAAATCAAAAAGGAAACCATGACAGAAGGGAAACTGGAACCTGCCATGGCCAGAAATCCCTGTCTACCCAGATGCCTGCCACCCTACACCCACTCCCCCCTCCTCCCAGTGACCTGGGATTTGTAGATGTGTTTAGAGACAGGCCAAGACCTTCACACCTTGGGCTCATAGATTAGTTTTGTATCTAAAACAGGAAACAAGTAAAATGATGTGGTTTATACATTTTCTAAAACCACCAGTGTGGGTTTAAAGAGGTGTCCTTGGCACGTGCAGAGGGTGCTACCCAGTACCAGTCAGGAATCTTCAGGCTTCTGTGTTCCATGGTATTGTTGATGGGCCTTGGGAGTACTTCCCTTCCCGCTTGCCCCGCCCCACTGTCCCCTTCCTGACATCTTGAGCCAGTGAGCCGTGCAGGATGTGGTGGAGTAACCCCACCTCCTGGAATAAGACAATGCCTGGACTTTTTCCCTGTGGGGCCCCAGCATCACTCTTTGAACAGCATCATCCAAATTCAACTGAGGATGGACTGTCCCTGCCTGGGCCTGGGCTCCCCAGACCTGACTACTAAAGGGTTCCAATGTGCATTGTGGACTCGCCAGAGTGGCCTGCATTGAAACCTCAAGGAAATATGGGCTGTGCAGTCCTCTGCCCAGGTTGGGGACTCGCCTTGAGTGTGCTGGAATGTGGGTGGCGCCTGCCTCTGGGATATCCCTCCTGGTTCAGGGCAGTGCTCACAACAGATTCTTGCAGTATCAAGTATAAGCCTGTGGCAGAATAAGTACCTGTAAATACATGTTAAAGGTGGATTTTGTTTAAAAAATCTAAAGGAACAAGTCTGTCCTGTGTCAAGCTGATGAGGAATGTCAGAACGTGGCTCAGTGCCACCCAGGCCTCGTGACCTGCAGCTGCCGAACCAGTAGCTCCTAAGAGCACAACCCAGGATGGCCCATCCGCCGTCCAGCAAGCCCTCTCCCAGCCACTGTGTGCTGGAGGCTCGCTCAGGGGCAGGTGCCCACCTCCTCAGGGCAGCTCCTCCTGGCTTTTGGGGGGGCAGTGTCTGTACCATTCCTAGTAGGTATGACCAGACACATCCTAAGATGTTGATTCTTACCATGTTTTATAAAATAAAGTGTAGTTTACAGAAAAAGGAAACTTAAAAAAATGTTATCTACATGTAAAACTGTAGGTAATGAAAATGATGTATTTTTTCATCTTTTTTTGTTAACTAATTTGCAATAAAAATGTTGCTGATGGTCGTCCAGATTTTGCTAAACTTGGAGTGTTGTTTTGCTCACTTTGGTGGGTGGCAGAGCAAGGGCCACCCGGCACTGAGATGACCGATACCCAAACCATGTCTTGCACAGTAATAATAGAGAAGCTGTTCACAGGGACATACCATTCCCAGAAGCTTCACAGCACAGGGCATCGAGCTGGGAAGACAGTTGCCAGGAGAGTTGATGCAGTCCCCTTAGGAGGATGTGGATTTGATGTCAGCTCCATCCCCATCAGCTGCAGAGGAGTCAAGGCACCTTTCTTTGCTGTATATGACTATCCTCTGAACCCAATAATCCCTATCTTCTTCAAGTTCAGCTGTGCCCTCATCCGAGCTGAACCTGTTGACTGTTTATATACCCCATCATGGGACTCACAGGACCTTCGCCTGATCATCCAGCCACTCCATACTGCCTGTTGTCTGCAATCCTGCCCTAATTGTGCATGACCTCAAGGAGGGACTAGAACATACAGTCTGGGAAGACTAGTGGAGGGAGTCTCCATCTATGTGGCTGTGGGAAAGCCTTATTCCTGCTGGATAAAGACTTTGCAATGTGGATTTTTTGCAGGGAGAAGCATCCACACTCAGAAACTAACCCTTCACCTATGTTCTGTATGTCAGCCCAGTAAATCCATTGGTGCCCTGGAGTCACCTTTGGTGGAATTGTGCCTAGGACTGTCATTAGGACCTTAGGAAGAGGGGTAGGTGTCGTCTCCCCCAGGAAGGAATTTTAACAACACTCATTTAGCCAGAGAGCCTCTGCAGCAGGCAGAAGGGAACATGAGGAGGGAGCCTTGAAGCAAGCACCAGGCCTAAGAGGGAGGACAACAGAGCAGGGCAGCACGTGCCATGGCAAGGTAGGTCTGGAAAGTTCTATAATCCTAAGAGATTAAGTGCTACAATGGCATCTTAGCCCTGAGAAGAAATCAGCATAGTAAGGTGTGGATCATCTCTCTTCCTGCCTGGTCCTCTTCACTTGGCCCACACCTCAGGGCATACCAGGAGTCTCTAACCAAAGTGAGGAGAGCTGGAGTGTGGTGCCCTCTCAGAGCCTGGCCATCTGAGGACAAGAGTGAGTCCATCAAGTTCAGATGTCCTGTCCTGGGCCCGGTGTTGCGCATTGTGATAGTAGAGGGGCCCGAGGTCCCAGGAGGAGTGCTCACACACAGAATTATGATAAATTGTCTGGTTCTTGCCCTCAAGGGGAAGGTCTGAGCCCGAGTTCTGCCCAAAGAACTCCGAGCACCCCTAAAATTCCACCCTGAAATGGAAATGACAATGGAAAGGACCTAGCAGGTCCTCTATAGAATCATCCACAGCGGCATGTGCAGCCCAGTGTTCATCGGATAATGGACATGGTCTGTTCACACTGAGATAGCTAACCACTGGGCACACATTTGGACTGGGTTTGAAGTGATAACATTTGCATTTGCAGACCAAAGCAGGAGCCTTACCTGTGTGGACAAATCTCTAGCCAGTGAGAAACCAGTCTACAAAAGAGCAAGGGAGTGGGGGCCCCCGCCTGCTGTGGGGACCTCCACTGAAAGACTGCCTATTCTTCTTGGATCTCTAGAACTTGGGCCATTAACATGCCTGGGTCTCCTGTGTCAACTTGTCAACTTGTCAACCCCACAACTGTGTGCACCCTATGGTCTATTTTTCTCTGTATATACCCTAATAAACATTCAGTGGAATGTTTTCAGCCATTAAAAGAAACAAAGCTCTAAGAGCTACTAAAATGTGGGTGAGCTGTAGAAGGACATTGGGCTCAGTGAAAGAAGCCTCACAAGTGACCACATGATTCCGTTTTTATGAAGTGTCCTCAGTAATTAAAACCACAGAGGCAGAAAACAGAGTGGCCTTTCCTGGGGCCGGAGGAAAGCCATCACTCTTTGATGGCTACAAGTTTGACTTGGCATGATGGATATTCCAGCACCGTCTAAGAGGTTGGAGGCTGCATGGCCCTGTGAAGGCCCAGACCTGTCAATGCTAGAATTCCACAATCTGTGAGTCTACTAAAACTAGCAAAGAAATCTGGCAACATGTGAACTTTTAGTTTGTCCCCATGGACACAAGTTCTCTTTTATTTTATGACAGGATCTTGCTGGGTATCCCAGGTCAGCCTCAAACTCACCATCTCCTGCTTCAGTCTCCCAAATGTTGGGATTCCAGGTGTGTACCATCACACTCAACTAAGCTTAGTACTTTTAAGGAGCACCTATATACCCCTAAAGTCATTAGAAACAAACAAAAATGTAAAAACAAAAAATTTTAAGGGCTAGGGATGTAGCCCAGTAGTAGAGAATTTGTTTACTATGACAGGGCTCCAGATTGCATCTCCAGGACCAAATAAAGTAACAAATTGACTTGGGAGATAACCATCAATAAAGTGCTTATAGTGTAAACCTGAGCACCTAGGTTTAAGCCTATTTAAAAAAGCTAGGTGTGGTAAGGTGCTATAATCTCAGCAGACCCTCGTGGTGTGGGTGTGGAGACAGGTGGATTCCTTGCCTAATCAGTGAGCCCCAGGTCCCAGTGAAAGACCCTGTCTCAAAAACAAAAACCAAGTGAGGACTAGAGCAATAGCTCAGATAGTAAAAATTCCTGCTCCACTAGCACAAAGACCTGAGTTTGGATCTCCAGCATCCACATAAAAGCTTGGCATGACCACACATCTGTAACCCGTGCTGGGGTGGAGAGGAAGACAGGATCCTGGAGTTCCATTGGCCTAGCCAACCAGCAGAGCACTAGGTCCAGTGAAAGACCATGCCTCAAAAAACAGAGTGGAGCTTTGGGCATGGTGGCACACATTTTTAATCTCAGCATTGGGAGGCAGAAGAAGATGAATCTCTGTGAGTTCCAGGCCAGGATGGTCTACATAGCAAGTTCCAGGATAGCCCAGAGCTAACAGTCTCTGTCTCAAAAACAAACTAAAAAACCAAGATAGAGAGTGAGAAAGACACCCTCTGGCCTCTATATGCACATGTATACACACATGCCCACTCACACGCACACACACACACACACACACTTTAAGGACTAAATGGGGCACTCAGCAGCTATACAGCCCAGAGAGGAGAGGGAGTCTTCCAGCCTCAGCCCTCCCTTGTTTAGGGGGAATATAGGACAGTGTGTCCTGCCATCTCCCAGCAGAAATATTCCAGGACCAAAACCTAAGCAGACAGATGTGTGGAAATGAGCTCTGCGACACACACACACACACAGAGGGACGGCCATATACAGACACGGGAGCAGAGGCAACTGCAGGCTAAGAGTGGCCTTAGGCAACCTGCCAGTGGTACCCGGTCTAAGACATCAGCCTCCAGGATACAGTGAATTCCTGTAGAGCCAACCAGTGTGTGGGGCTGTTACACAACAGCCCGGGTAGGCTGATCCAAGAGTTCAAGGCCCAGGTCACCTCTTGGATGCCAAAACCTCCCAGGGACACAGGTCCCCTTGGTACTATCCTTTTCCCATTATGAGATGCCACCCCTCCCCAGGGACCTGTCATCTGACACTGTTTTCATTTGTTTTTACTTTAGAAGAATAGTTATTACATATACTACAAGAGGGTAGTGGGTTGGGTGATAAGTAGAGCAGCCTGAGGCAGGGTCACTATGTCTCTCTGGCTGGCATGGAACTTGTGATCCTTCTGCCTCTGTCTCCCAAATTCTGGGACTGTAGGTATGCTCCACCGGGCTTGACTTTGTAAGTCCTACTTTTCAACATTCAGAGTATATAAGTAGAGCCGTGCAGGCATGGTGAACCCAACACTCAAGAGGCTGAGGCAGGAGGACTGCCACAAGCTCAAGGCCAGCCTGAGTTATATAAACAGCTAGACTGTTTCAAAACCAACAACCAGACGTAAATAATCCGAGAACAGTAGGGCACAGGCCTTTAATCCCAGCACTCAGGAGGCAGAGGCAGGAGGATCTCTGTGAGTTTGAGACCAGCCTGGTCTACAGAGTGAGTTCCAGAACAGCCAGGGCTACACTGAGGAACTCTGTCTTGAAAAATCAAAAATAAAAGGGAAAAAAATACTACACACATACACACAGACACACAGACACACAAAACAAAACAAACAATAATACCCTGCAAAACCCCCCTGAAGAACTAGCCCTTTCTCCACCCCCCCACATCCCCCAAGTGTTCTTCCTTCTCCTGCATGTGTAGTTCTGGGGTATGTGGGGCCCCATCCTTTTGAAGAAGAAGGGCTTCCTTAGCCTCTCAGAACGATTCAGAGAAGCCCATGCCAACAGAAATGTTACTGAAGCTATATAATGGCATTTAAAATACTTCATAACCCTTCAAAAAAGTACAAAGGAGCAGGTGAATTTATTTCAATAATACATCTTGGTTCATCCAATGGAGCCACAGTTACCTCTTAACCAGAAGTCAACATAAGCAAAGTACTAAAAAGACTGAGTTCACACTCTATTATCATTTGTATGTATTTATTTGTATGTGTGTGTGTACTCACACATGCCACACATGTGGAGGCCAGGGGACAACTAGTATGAGCCAGTTCTCTCCCTCTGCCATGTGGGTTCCAGGGACTGAACTTGGGCATCCAGCTTGGCAACAGGCACCCTTACCCACTGAGCCATCTCATTGGTATGATGATTATTTGCACTGTGTTTGAAACCCAGGGCTGGACTGGCCACACTGAAAGTGCTCAGAGGCCACATGTGGCTCAGAATGTCATCCCAGATCAGATTTAGACTTCAAAACCTCTGCCACCAGCATAGATAAACAATCCATGGAGCCAGATGTCGTGTTGGGAGCACTTGGGATGTGAAGACAGGAAGGAGGATTAGGAATTCAAGGCCAGATCCTTTATCTATAAATAAATAATAAGGGAGGTGAGGAGGAGAGGCCGCCACACTGGTGCTTTGTCCCTTGTTGTCAGAGGGGGCCCCAACTGTGGCTCTGCATTGCTCTGTCCAGTACAAAGAGGGACCCAAGGGTATCAGTGCCACAAACCCAGCCAAGGCAGTGGGGCTATGCCTGAAACCAAAAGAGTGCTGACATCCTCTTGCAGCTCGCGGAATCAACCAGCCACCAGTCTTGCCTTGTCCTGAAAGCCTTACCATCAGGGAAGCTCCATGGGGAGATGATTTTTACCATGTGACTGCAGACCCTGTGAAGTTGTGGTGGCCCAGGCCAATCCTCAGCTGCACATGAGGGCCTCTGGTAGAGGGGACAGTGCTCCTGGTAAATGTCCCAATAGAGATTCTTGGTATAACACAAGGTACATTTTTCTGCAAAGGTATTTTGACACAATACTTGAACAGTGCTACTTAGCATGGTACCAAAAAATGCCAGTTGTCTTGAGGAACTCAGAGTTAGGAGTTACGGGAAATGGAGTTCTTTTACTACAGGATTCCCAAGCCTGCTATGTATACTGTGGATCTCTAAAGGGGGTGGGGGTGGGGGCTCGAGAGATGGCTCAGTAGTTAAGAGCACTGATTGCTCTTCCATAGAAATCAGGTTCAATTCCCAGCACCCACATGGAAGCTCACAACTATCAATAACTCCAGTTCCAGGGGATCCAAGACCCTCACACAGACATACATGTGAGCAAAACACCAATGCACATAAAATTTAAAATAATAATAATAATGAGAGGTGTGTGGAACCTTTCCAAAGGACCTCTTTATTTTGTAGATCAAGGACAGGGTTGCTACCCTTTATACGTGCACTTTAAAGATAGGGTAGCTCTATGCTCTGCATATGCACCTTAAGATGGTGTGGCTCTACCCTCTGTACCTGAACTTTAAAGATTAGATATGGCTCTACCCTGGTTCCTGACCAACCTCATGGTTGGTGTTTTCATGTTCTACCAGGCAGCCTTGGGATAGAAGATCCCTAGAGTGTCCTCCTGTGTGAGGTGCTGGCCTCCGAGGCCTGAGTATAGATGGTTTGGCCATAAACATAGAACTGGCACTCTGTCTGGGTCATGGTACAGACCCAGAAACAGCATGGCCGTTGTCATCAGCATGGATTTTAAGAGCATTCCTGAGCAGTCAAACCCAGCATATATAGTCACTGGTCATCATCCTCATAGTGAGATGGTGACACCACGTTTCCAGTGGCCAAGAGTGTGTGCTGCTGGGCTTTTATGTGCACATGCCACCCAGGGTGTTGCACAAAGTGCAGGGTTTGATGCCTTCACACAACTTTGACCTCATGGCTTGTTTTTGGATCCCACTGCTTGTGAGGTCCATTCTCTACAGCACCGTGTTATTTCTATAACTCTATACTTAACACTGTATTGTGTTTCTTACGAGAGTCCTCTGCATGGGGTAAACATGCCTTCTACTGGAGTTGGCACTGAGAAACAAGCCTGACCTAAGTTATCCATTTACTCCCCACCAACTCAGTCTTCTTAATCTGGAAAAGGGAAAGGGAGAAAAAAAGGTCACTGACCTTAGCTACAGCAGGCGAGCTAGAAGGGATGACACAGAGCAAGGTCCTTTCCTTTATCTTAGCAGCACTGCTACTGGTTCCCACAAGGTGGAGGATTGAGTCTCTGAACTCAGAGCTTGGAGATCCATCATCTTCTATGACTCCACTGTGCTCAACTCGGGGAGCATTTATGCAGGTGCCCACAACCTTCATGGAATCCAGAAATAAAGACTTCCCTCAGAGAGGGCTGCTGTGTGTGTGTGTGTGGGGGGGTGGTGATGGTGGTGCAGGGTGTGCAACACCTGCACCTAACTAAAGTGAGGAAGGCTGGAAGGACCCCTCAACGGCTGGCCAGATTTGTAGATGGCTCTCTGCCTCCCTCTGCTGGCAGCATTCCTCCAGTGCTCCTCTGGCCAGCAGGATGTCCTCCAGATGGTATTTGTGTCCACCCCAAGATCTGATTCATGTTTCAAACAAGGAAACCGAAGCTCAAAGAGGCATGCAGTTCATTCACTAGAGCCATGGCCAAGTGACTCCCAGATCCATGAGAGAGGTCACCTCCCGCAGAAAGAATGTAAGGGATCCATCTAGCCATGTTGCCCAGCACAATCACTTCAAAAGCAGAAATGGACTCAGAGAAAAAGAGGAGTTTGGCAGGCCACTTTTCCAGTTTCCCTGGCCACATCCAGTTTGGCACATGGCACCCTTTGTACACTGCAGTTCCTCTGGCTCTCTCGAGGCCCGTGTCCCTTCCCTGCCCAGACTCCAGGGGAGTCCACCCATGCAATGCAAATCACCACCTATATTCCAGATTCACGCGTTACTACTGTGCTGCTGCCTCGGGGACTACAGAAGCAGTTGCAGCCAGGAAGCTCACTCTGTGCCCAGAGGCTTCATCTAGGGTGGGTTCTACATTTGCTCCAGAAAGCCCACCACTTGCCTGGGATGCCCAAGGCTGCCTCTGGAGCAGGCCAAACTGAGCTGAGAAGCCCCCAGGACTGACCTTGATTCATAGTATCCCATGGCAAATATCCTTTGATGGGCCTACAGAGCCACACCCAAGGATCCCTTTCCTTGCCATACAGAAGCTCTACCCAGACTGTCCCTTCAACCCAAAGAGCTCCTGGCCCTGCTTTGACAAGTGACTCACACAGCTCCACATCTGCAGCTTTCTAGTGTCCACACCCCCTCCAGGACGGAGGGCTGGTCCATCTGTCCTAATCCCGGTCAGCAGTGCCTGGAGTACAGCAGGGGCTCGGCCTCATTTTTGCAAGGTGCTGGAAAGGTTTCCTGCTCTTCTCGGGGCCCCAGCACAGCTGAGAGATCTTCCTGCTCTAGCTGTGCTCCTGGGTTAGCGTGATGTCAACATCTGCCTCGGGATTTCCACTTCGTTCCTATTACTTGCTTATCGCCCTATATGGTGGCTCTGTGATCTAAGAATGCCCCAGGAGACACAACATAGGCCAAGCCTACTGCAGGACTCTGGAGACATGAAAGTGAAGCCATAACATGTTAACATGTACCACACCTGGAAGGGACCAGGGAGTGACCTACTGTGGATTCTGAACCCTTGTTACTCATGAAGATGGTTCCAGAAGGCTTCAAGGAAGGAAGTCTAGGACAGGTTGTGATAACCATCTATTTTTGCAGGTGAGAAAATGCAGGTGTCTAATACCCTTGAATCTCTAACTTCTAGAATCTTTTTTTAAACAAAATTTTAGATTTACTTATTTTATGAGTGCTGTGTCTGCATGTATACCTGCATGTCAGAAGAGGGCATCAGATCCCATTATAGATAGTTGTGAGCCACCATGTGGTTGTGGGGAACTGAACTCAAGACCTCTAGAAGAGCAGCCAGTGCTCTTAACCGCTGAGCCATCTCTCCAGCCCCCAAGGCTTCTAGAATTTTGCAGTACAGTTGGACATAACACCTACTCAACAATTGCTCAAGCCATTTTTTTTTTAAGATTTTTTTTTTTTTTTCGAGACAAGGTTTCTCTGTGTAGCTTTGCGCCTTTCCTGGGACTCACTTGGTAGACCAGGCTGGCCTCGAACTCACAGAGATCCGCCTGGCTCTGCCTCCCGAGTGCTGGGATTAAAGGTGTGCACCACCACCGCCCGTGCTCAAGCCATTTTATCTATGTTCTACCAGCCAGGTGAGCATCCAAAGTTTTATCCTTTTTTTTTTTTTTTTTTTTGGTTTTTCAAGACAGGGTTTCTCTGTGTAGCTTTGCGCCTTTCCTGGAACTCGCTTTGGAGACCAGGCTGGCCTTGAACTCACAGAGATCCACCTGCCTCTGCCTCCCGAGTGCTGGGATTAAAGGCGTGCGCCACCACCGCCCGGCAAGTTATCCATTCTTATGGCAAGGAAGGACTGCAGGCCCCATTCTCTGGGCTTCTTTGGTTGGCACCTTCGGTCCACAGGTCAGCCCTCATTCACACCCACAGTGAGTACCCAGACTGCCTACAGCATTATGGATGGAAGGCAGGACTGCTGAGGTACAACTGTCTGGGTATGGAGCCTCATCTGCAAGCTAGCCCTGTACAATGGGCACGTGAAAAAGTGAGGCTGGCCTGAGGCTCCTTTCATGTTGCCCACCATTGCCCTCAGGGGCCGGGCCTTAACCTTCAAGAAAGGATCTCTCCTCACATTGGCCACATGGTAGCCATGGTAGGAGCCTATACATTATATGGCCTGGGAACAAATGACATACAACCCTGAATCACAACTGTCTCTGCTTTCTCGTCCTCAGCCCATCACCCCTCTTCCTTCAGGAAGCCCTCCCAGTCAGCTCTTTCTACCCTGTGGCCCTCACATGCTTTTGGCTGGGACTACTCAGGGAGCCCTGGATCCTGTACACTGACCCTTTCTCCTCTCCAGGTTCTGTGTCCATGCTAAGGGTCAGTCAGGGGCTGAGCACAGTGCCACACAGAGTAGGCAGAGACCACCAAGAACACATGATGCTGGAACTATCCAGTAGGTATGAGGGACAGAGGCTTGAGGTCAAGATCTACCCTCTCTTCACCACTGCTGATACCTCTTCCTTTAGCACTCCTCAGAGGCTTGCCCCCAGCTTCTCGGTGTCAGAAAGGAGCCAGCACCACATGGCCTCCTGACTCAAGGAGACTTCAAGCCCTAGATTAGGGATGCCAAGTACACATCATTTAGGCCAGCACTGTCCATGGAGAACGTACTCACAGCCACATGTGGAATTTTATATTTCCTAGCTACATTTAAAAAAACATATAATTTTCAATAAGGGGTTTATTCAATCCAACATACGGAGTACTGCTGTTTCAACATGCAATAAACACTCACCAATGAGTCACTGTGAATTCTTACCTATCTAGTGTATTTCATGCTCACAGCCCAGCCCAGAGTGAACCAGCTACATGTAATCGCCCAGGGGCCACCACAGCACACAGCACTACTGGGAGAGGCTGACTGGGTGGAGATACAGAGAATATAATGTCACCAGCTGTTGGTTATAGGGACAGAAAGGGCAGGGAATTTCTGACATGCCTTACAGCTTGTATCAGATGCTGGCTCCACGGGACTGCAGGGAGCTGGAGACACTGTGTCAAACTTCTAAATAGATGAGGTGTCCCCAAAGGGAAGAGGCATAACCAGGAGTACCCATGGTGGTGGTGGGAGCACCCCTAAGCCCAGGAGTCACCATGTGCCCTGCCTGCCCCAGGCAGTCCCAGTTTGTGTCTGTTGCTTCAGCATATACATTAGAAGTACTCTATTCCAGTCCTCACACTGTCCAGCGGCTCTCCCAATGCCCAGAGAGGTTATAGTCAACAAATCGGGACATGTGGGTGCAGAATGGGCCTTAAACTGGAGTCTGTGTCACTCAGGGATTCGCTTGGCTGCAGGACATCAGCCTGCCTACAAGCAGCGAGTCCTGTCTCTACCTTGGGACAGGAAGTTAGAACAGCTGAAGAGAGATAGGAGCCAACCCAGCTGCTCCTCTAGCATCCCTGCCCTTGGGAGCCTGACGGAGAAGTATTTTATTATTTATTATTGGTTTTTTTGAGACAAGTCCTTTCTATTATGTAGGTCTAGCCATCCTGGGGCTGGGGTTGCTGCGTCTCCCTAGGGGCCTAGGACTGAGTTTATCACGTGTTCTCTTGTGTTGAAAGAGGTTGGGAACCTGGCTCTCGAAAGACAAATGTTAGCTTTACAAAGTGACCCACAGTGCCACGTCAAGAGGG
Organism: Peromyscus eremicus; assembly: GCF_949786415.1. Lineage (NCBI taxonomy): Eukaryota > Metazoa > Chordata > Mammalia > Rodentia > Cricetidae > Peromyscus > Peromyscus eremicus. The sequence goes on along the minus strand of NC_081419.1, from coordinate 15,886,100 downwards.
CTGAAACTGGCCCTCGGAGCTCGTGGCTCTGCTTGCGTGGCTGAGCACAGGCCAGCTCCACCACACTCCCTCCTCCTCCTGGTTCCGCCACTGTCCAGGCGGACTCGCAGGCGCGCCGCCACCTTCGTGCCCTCTGGAATACAGGTGAGGGGGCCGGGCCTGGTCACTTCCCAGATGACAGCACCCACCTTTTTCCAGAGAGCCTCTGCACCGACAGACGACAGACACAAGCCTGACCTGCGAATGTCCCTGGTCTAAGAGGTCCAGCGCTCCGTCCGGGGCTTGAGGCCGCGCCCCATCGGGAGGAGTCGTTTGGGAGGATAGAGGACCGAGCCGTCAGGCTCCAGCTCTCTCCTCTGTCAGAAGCCCCCGGGCGGCGTGAGTGCTCTGGCCAGCTCCAGGCAAAGGCGGTAGCCGGGCGCACAGCACCCTGCTGGCTGCAGGTGAAAGCCGTAACCAAGCAACGGACGCGGCCCCGCGCACGCGCTTGCACAACCCGTGGAAAGCGACCGCCAAGCCCCTCGAACAAGCAGGGTGGCGCACGCGCAGTCACCCCGCCGGCGTCCAGGGGATCCAACGGAAAAATGGGGAGGGGGAGGGCGGCAGGGCCTGTTGGGGCTTTGGACTCAGTGGAGCTGCTGGCTTCGGTCTTTCAAGATTGTTTCTTCCTGTCTCATCAAATCCTAAAACAGGAATCCTGCAGGACAGAACCGGCGTAACCAGGGCGACGTCGGGAGGCGGGGCCCGCGCTCTGGACCCGGCAGGTGGGTGAGGGGCGGGGCCACGGGGGTGGAGCTGTAAAGGACTGACGCGGAGGGGCGGGGCCTACGAGGTGGGACGGAGGGATGAGGCAGCGAAAGACTGGCCGAGAACGAGGGGCGGAGTCAAGAGGGGCATGACGAAAAGGGGGCGCTAAAGGGAAGGGGCGGGACAAAAGGATGAAGGGGCGAAAACCAGGACGAGAGAGGGTATGGAGCCAAAAGGGGGCGTGGCGAGATTGAGGCGCTGACGGACTAGTTCGGAGCAATGCCAAGGGGGCAGGGCAGTGGGGGCGGGGCAAGGGGTGAGGCCGCGAAAGACTGGACGAAGGCGAGAGGCGGGGCGATCCAGGGGCGGGGCGCGCGCTGACGTAGCCGTCGGACACGTCGGCGGCGGCGGCGACCGGAGCCGGATGTGCCAAGATGGCTGCGGCTGCTGCTGAGTACGCGCTAGTTCCCCGTACTGCCGCCTCTGTCGCCGGCTGGGTGTCTGTCCGCGGCGCCTGAGAGGCCAGCCGCAGCTGCGCGGGTGAGGGGCTGAGCGTGTGGACCACAGCGGAGGCCCGCGGGCGGGCGAGGCTGTGGAGGCCGGCTAGGCGCAGTGAGCACCGGGCCTAGCCCGGAGTGGCGAGCGCATCTCAAGAGACGCCGCCAGGTCTGGGGAGAACCGCAGTTCCAGGCCGCCTGGTGCTGAGACACCGGGCAGGCCACGGGCCGTGTCGCCTTGGTGGGTTGTCGGGGGGCGGGGGAGGCGCTGCGATTGCCGGGCCTGACGGGAGGCCGATACCGGGTCTAGACTGCGGGAACTGGTCAGCCACTAGGGAAGCTGTTAGCCTGGCCAGACCATGACGCCTCAGAAGAAACCTGCAACTTCTTTAAAACGAAGAAAGGTGCAGGAAATTGCCGAGCGTGACTTTTGCTGGGTTCTGAAGATTTTTGACTCTCGTTGGCTCGAAGACTTCCTCAGCAGAGTTGGTGACGGGACACATTTTCATTTGAACAAGGGAGTAGCAGCATTTATTTGTAATTCCTTAGCCGGCGGAGCAGGATGTCTCAAGGGAGGTCGTGGATTGTTTTCTATCAAGGTTTAGAAGAATGTCAGCATGGCCGTGGAGCGTTCAGACACTAAGTCCTGTAGAATCAACTCTGGCTGCTTTGCTTACATTTTTAAATGGCTTGTGGAGTGGTCATGCACTGGTAGAGATTTCCTTTCACATGTGTTAGCTATAGGCGTTTTCCATCCTGAACATGGCAATAAAAAACAGCAGACTCAGGGATTACTGTCCCTACGGGTCCTTTTGCAAGTTACAGCAGAGTGCTGCCTCATTGCACTTTTTCTACACATACCTTTTCCTAGGGTTTCACTGCTCATGTCTTGCAGATAAGAGGCAAAGTAGAGATTGGTTCCTCTTCTTGTGATTCATTACTCCTGGTGGCATTTACCTGAATGAATCTCCAAATTGCCCATGAAATTTTTTTCTGAGATGCTGTGCAGAGTTGGATGTCCTGTCTTGCTTGTTACTGTTTGTGACTGTCATTGTGTCCTGGTGTGTCTTTCTCACTTAGTGTATAGCCCTTCCTCTTCTGTGGATGCTTTCTTCAACATTTAAAGGGTTCAGGTTCAAATTTTGTCTTAGAAGAGAGGTGTTTATCTTGTCTGTCTGGTAAGTGTATCACAAGCAGTCACCATTGGGGAGATTGTTGGCAGAGTGGAACTCACTAACGTTTTTTGGGGTGATTTTGGGGTGTTAAGTCAGTGGCAGTGAGAGGAGGGGATATGTTTTAAATACCTCAGTTACAGAGTCATGCTTTGAATGTCTTGTATAAACACGTATGTAGATATGAGGCAGTTGAGTTACAGAGCTGGGTTTATGAATAATACATCTTTGAGATCAGTAGGTTCCTCTGAAACAGGTGCTTTTTTGAAAAGTAGATAACTGGCTGGACAGAATAAAAGTTGTTTATAATCCTGAGATAAATGATAGGCAGTTCATTATCTTTCTGTTGGTGAGTAAACAAAAGTAAAAGAATATTATTTCCCAGGTGATGGTGGCACACACCTTTAATCCCAGCACTTGGGAGGAAGAGGCCAGTGGATCTCTGTGAGTTTAAGGCCAGTCTGGTCTACAAAACAAGTTCCAGAACAGCCAGGGCTACAAAGAGAAACTCTGTCTCACCCCACCCGCCCCCAAAAAGAGTAATGTTCAAGTCACAAGATTGTTCCATCTGAAACAGGCAAATTGTGAAAAGCTCTGGGCATGGGAGCTGGGGGTTTTCTTTGTAGGTGATAATGTTAGCTCATAAAACAGCTCTTGATCTATTACCATTGAGAAAATAATTTCAAGTTTCTACAAATAAAAGTATAAATTTAGGCAATTTAGATTCTGGGGGGCAGCAATAGGGATCAGGTCTTTTAAAGAAGAATCTATGAGTAGAATCTTGTTAAGAGTAAATTTAGCCGGGCAATGGTGGAGCACGCCTTTAATCCCAACACTCGGGAGGCAGAGCCAGGTGGATCTCTGTGAGTTCGAGGCCAGCCAGGGCTACACAGAGAAACCCTGTCAAAAAAAGAGTAAATTTAGAAGAAACTTTAGGAAAAAGGAACTTATTCTTTCATTCTGTGGATGTAGAAACTAGTTGCAGAGAGAGGTGGTTGCCCTGAATTGCTCAATGTATACCCAACCTATTGACACCTGATGCATCAGCCCTGTACAGTGTATTGTATTTTAGTTTAGTTTTTGTTTGTTTGTTTTTAATTGTTTGGGGTGTTTGAAATTCTTGAAGTGAAGGACAGCCTCTGCTGCCTTTTACACTTGCCAGCCAGGTCTCAAGAGGAACGTGGAAGTCTTTGTGTCCAGGCTGGGTCCAGATCCATGGTATTGTGTCCCTAGCGGCTCTACAACTGGTCAGATAAATAGGGATGGAGCAGCAGCTCTCCTTCTACTTTTGGTTCATGTGAAGTGAAACAGCAATGTTCTTTCTTAAAACAACGAGTTAGAGCCCTAATGAAGTCCTGGCATTGCTTCTAATTGAAGTTCCACTATAGTCTATATCAAGGTTCTAGTCAGTTGGATAGCATTCTCTGTTGACATAAGAAGGAGTTAATAGACTAATAGAACTAACATTTAGGTAAGGATTAGAGACCTTTTGTAAATGGCTTTACTTAAAATTTTTTTAAAATTTCAATCTGAGTATCAGAAAGATGTTCAAGGACAAAGTGTACATCTGTGAATTAAACCGCCTTTGTTTTATTTTTCTGTGGATTAGCTAAACAAATTTTTTCTTGAGGGTGGTGCCAGGAAGAAGGTCTGATACAAAGAAAAGGGCTTTCAAGGTGCCAGATTTGAATTGTGCCTTGTTCAAAAACAAAAAACCACTAGTGAGGATCTTGGTGTCCCCCCACACTCCCTTTTTTTTTTTGCTGAGATTTGCCTGCTGGAAATTTGAGTCCAGTAAAGCTGCTGTAATTTTTCTTGGGATTTTTAGTCTCAACTTTGTTACAACTTCAGTGGTCAGAAGCAACTTTGTTTCATTCATTTCAGAGGGCAACCCTAGACATTTCACTTGGGGGGTAAACATATTTAGTAACTTTATAACTGTGTTTTAGAAATGTAAACTCTTCTTTTCCAGACTTAACATTACAAAAAGCATGATATGCATGTTTCTTTCTTAGTAGTAGTGGAGTCAACTCTTTCTGAATGTGGTAGTTGCGGCTTAGAGAAATGTCAAGGACTAAAGAACATCTGGTAGTGTGTGTCAGACTGTCTAATCCCTGACAGTGTGGGGTGGGGATGTGAAGAAGTGGAGTCCTTGGTATTTAAATGATTGAAATCACATTAACTCTTTTTATTTTCATAGTTTCATTGATTTCAGCCAGCACTGTGAATCTATAGATTTTATGTTCTTCTTCTGTTTTCTTTTTTAGCACAAATTAAAGAAAAGCTCCACCTGCCTCCTCTGTAAGCAGCATCTCCTTGAACGAAAGACTCCAGCATGCAGCCACCACCTCAGGCAGTCCCGTCTGGTGTGGCTGGACCACCCCCAGCTGGGAATCCTCGGAGCATGTTCTGGGCCAACAGCCCTTACAGGAGGCCAGCCAGTAATAATGCACCAGTGGCTCCCATAACACGCCCATTACAGCCAGTAACGGATCCGTTTGCTTTTAATAGACAAACTCTTCAAAACTCACCAGTAGGCAGTTCATCCAAAAGCAGCCTGCCCAGTTTGCCTGGCCCAGGCCTCTCTGCTTTTTCTCAGTGGCCTGGTTTGCCTGTGCCTCCTACAAATGCTGGGGATAGCTCCACAGGACTTCATGAGCCTCTATCAGGAACTCTGTCACAGCCCAGAGCAGAGACCAGTCCATTTCCCCCTGCAACTACCCCTTCGCTGCCTGGGCTGGAGATGAACAGGAGTGCTGAAGGTGGTTCTAGCTCAGGACCTGAAGTACAGCTGCTGCCACATCCACCTCACTACATTCCAAGAGTGGGTCCTGAGCAGCCTCACGGGAGCCATCTGAATGACAGTGGTTCTGGGCCCGACCAACCCACCAATAGGCACACCCCACATGATGGTGCTGTGGCCCAAGCAGCATCTCCTTTCTTCCCTCAGCCACAGATGCCAGGTCAGTGGGGGCCAGTGCAGGGAGGTCCTCAGCCCTCCTATCAGCATCACTCACCCTGCCTGGAGGGACCTGCTCAGAACATGGGGCCCCAGGCTACCAGCTTGTCCCATTTCCCCTCTCCATCTAGTTTATATCAGGGGCCTGGCCATGAGCCCCATGTTCCACTAATGTCTACTCCAGCATCCTTGGCCAGTGGTGAAGGGAACGAGGTGGTCCACCAGCAAAGTAAAAATCACTCATTGAGTAGCTTCCCCCCTAAACATACTTTTGAACAGAATTCCAGAGTTGGGAATATGTGGGCAAGCCCAGAGTTCAGGCAGAATCCAGGAGTGAATAAAGAGCATCTGCTAGACCCTGCCCACGTGAATCCCTTTACTCAGGGAAATAGCCCTGAACACCAGGTGCACGGTCCCTCAGAGGCTTCAACTAACCCTGCCCTGCAAGATGCAGCCTCTGGAGCTCTCTCAATGTTTTTTCAAGGGGAGGAGACAGAAAATGAGGAGAATCTCTCATCTGAAAAAGCAGGCCTTGATGACAGATTGGACTTGGATGGCTTCTCTTCTACCCCCAGATTGGGCCATCCACCACCACCTGCACATGGAACTGGTGGTGTCTACCAGGCTTTTCTCAAAGGCCCTAGCAGCGAGGCTGCTCAGGAAGGAGATGTACAACCTTATTTTTCTCAGTCTATGGGCATCCGGCATGACAGACAGACCACTATGACCCCTGCTAGTGATACGTGGGGTGACACTTCAGGGGCTGGAACCCAATGTGCTAGTGGGCCACAGTGTGAGAATGTTGAGAACTTAGAATTTGTTCAGAATCAAGAAGTTTTGCCACGTGAGACCCTGAATGTGGATCCCTCTTCCCTGAGCGATCAGTTCCGACATGGGCCCCTTCCTGGGCCAGCTGTCTCAAGACCTGTTACTGTGGGCCTCACCAGAGGTGGGGGGCTAAATCTTGAAGCCCCTGACATACCACTGCATCCTACACGACCTGACAGTGTGTCATCCAGCTACAGCAGCCACAGCCACAGAAGTCCTCCTGGGTCAGCCAGACCCCAAGAATTGGTAGGCACATTCATTCAGCAAGAAGTTGGAAAACTTGAAGATGATACTTCAGGGAGTTTTTTTAAGCAAATTGATTCTTCTCCTGTTGGAGGTGAGACAGATGAATTGACTGGGAGCCAAAATTACTGCAGCAGCCTGTCCCAGCCCTCAACCCCAAGCCCTCCAAAACCCACAGGAGTATTCCAGACAAGTGCAAATAGTTCTTTTGAACCAGTAAAATCCCACTTGGTTGGAGTAAAACCAGTTGAAGCAGATCGTGCCAACATGGTGGTTGAAGTGAGAGGGACCCGAGACCGCCAGAAGAAGCGCAGGGCAGCTGCTGTACCACCTGATGCCACCCCAGGGAACCTGGAACAGCCACCAGACAATATGGAGACACTGTGTGCACCTCAGGCCTGCCCTCTGCCTCTTAGCACCACTGGGGAAGCTGGACACCTGGCTTCACACACAGCAGGGCCACCCTTGGATACTGTGCGCCCAGTGCCTGAGAAGAGGTCCTCGGCCAGGGCCCAGGGGCCTGTGAAGTGTGAGAGCCCAGCAACAACTCTGTGGGCACAAAATGAGCTGCCAGATTTTGGTGGCAATGTCCTTCTAGCCCCTGCTGCCCCTGCACTTTATGTCCCTGTAAAACCAAAACCTTCAGAAGTTATTCATCATCCAGAAAAGGGAATGTCTGGACAGCAGTCACGGAAACCAGGATCTGTGCTACCCTTGCAGAACCAAGACCCTCCTGGTGCTTCTGAGAACCTTGAAAACCCTCCCAAGGTAGGAGAAGAGGAGGCCCTTTCATTGCAGGCAAGTTCTGGTTATGCGAGTCTGCTGTCCTCGCCACCCACTGAATCTTTGCACAATCAACCTGTCCTGATTGCCCAGCCTGATCAAAGCTATAATTTGGCTCAGCCCATTAATTTTTCTGTGTCCCTACTGAATCCTAATGAGAAGAATCAGTCCTGGGGAGATGCTGTGGTGGGGGAGAAATCTATAGTGAGCAGCAGTCGGGCTCTCAGTGGTGATCCTGAAGAACATGCTGCTTTGTCTGGAGTTTCAACCAGTGCTGTCACTGGCTTATCTTTGCCTAACAGTGTCCCTCCAGGTTCTGGGTCTTCTGAAATGATTGCTAGCCAGACTGCCAGTTTGTTGGTTCAGCGGCTATCCCCTCCAATTCCAAAGAACTCATTCCCTAAAAGTCAGAATCCTAATGCAGAAAAGGGTCCTTCTGAGTTTGTTAAAAGCCCTGCTGGAAGTACAAATGTGATGCTAGTTCCACCTGCAAACAGCACCTTGGTATCTAATAATAATAAGGCAAATCACTCCAGTAATCAGGAAGAAGCTGTTGGTGCCCTAGACTTCACATTAAATAGAACTTTGGAAAATCCTGTGAGAATATATAGCCCATCTCATTCAGATGGCCCAGCTTCTCAACAGGCTCTTGCCAATCATCCCAGACAATCTGGGCCTGGGCTGCATAACCAGGATCATTTCTACCAGCAGGTAACAAAAGATGCCCAGGACCAGTATAGCCTAGAAAGAGCCCAGACAGAGCTGGTACCTCCTCAGCCACAGAATTCTCCCCCACAAGTGCCCCAAGCGGCGTGTCCAGAGCCTTCAAATCCAGAAAGCCCACCCACACAAGGACAGTCTGAAAGCTTGGCCCAGCCACCAGCAAGTCCAGCTCCAGTCAACATGGGCCAGCAGCTGCTGCCTCAGCCACCACAGTCCTCCAGTGCATCGGTTACATCTACCAGCTCCAGCCAGGCAGCTGTGCGGTCAGAGCAGCCATGGCTGCACCCACCACCTCCTAATGCTTTTGGCCCAGCACCTCAAGACTTGGCATCCTACTACTATTATAGGCCCCTTTATGATGCCTACCAGTCTCAGTACCCTTCACCATACCCGTCGGATCCTGGGACAGCCTCTCTATACTACCAGGTAAGAGCACTAACATTTAACCATCTTTCTTACCTCACTTGGTCCCCTTTTTCTCCTCTTATGCTGTTTCAAGAGTAGCCTGTCTTCAGACCCATGTAGTGCCCCTGAGAAATGTCTTCCCCGTATACCAATGAAGGTCTCCTTTCAGAGGGTCCTGTCAGATGGAGTATGTTGGGTTGCTTGTAAAACCAGTGTAGTTTTTGTGTAACCCAACATCTCATTAACAAAAAGAGTGCCATGTTTCCAAGAGCATTCATGCGCTTGCTGCAGTTACAGTGCTGTGCTTACCTCTTTAGGGAATAGGTTAGCCTTTGGTAGATTGTGTGTTTTAATTTTCTGTTGTTGTGCTTTGAGACAACGTGTCGCTGTGTTGGCCAAGTTAGCTGTGAACTTAAAATCCTTCTGCCTCAGCCCTCAGCATGCCTCACTTCTGTATGTGGTGTTTTTGATTTTGTTTTTGTTTTTGACAGGCCTCATTTAGCCCTAGCTAGCCTCCTATGTAGCTAAGGATGACCTTGAAGTCCTTAACCTCCTGTCTCCACCTCCCAAGTGCTGGAATTACCAGGGTGTGCCACTATATCCAACTCTTTTATATATTTTAAAACACTTATTTGTGTGCATGTGTATGTGTGTATGTGTTTGCATGTGGGCTTACACATTCTGCATTACACATAAGGTCAGAAGACAACTTTCAGGAGTTGGTTTTCTTCTTCCATCATGTGTGTTCCAGGGATCGTCAAGTCAGCCAGTTTGCTGGTGTCTTTCACATGGTTTTCACAACAAAAACAACTCATGAAACCAATGACAGGAATAACTTTAGGAATCTTTTAAACCCTTCCTTGAGAATAAAATCTTTGAGGGAAAAGATTAGGTTATCCATGTGTAGTAATGAAAAGAGGTGAGGGACCCTAACCCTCTCAGGTACATAGATACCAGTGACCCTGCAGAGTGGGAGCAGAGTAGGGGGCTCCTTGAATTCCTTCCGGCCTCCTCCTGCAGTGGTGCAAGCTTACAGCTGCTGCTTAGGTTCTGCTTAATCCTGCAGTAGCTTAAAATGCTGTTGTCTGTGAACATGCTTGATCACTGTTAGCTTTTCCTTACCTCTGGCTCAGATTCATTATTACTCAAGGTAGGTGGATTGTGTTACTGAAAGGCGAAAGACCCAAGTCCTCTGGTGTTTGGGGCCAGGTGGTGTTGAATTCTTGTGTGGCCTGAGAACAGTTGGCACTGTACAGGAAGATGGGTCAGAAAGAACCTTAGGAATAGGCTTGTAGCAGCTAAGTCAGAAGGTGCCATAGCTACTGGTTTATACCCTCTTGTCAGCCTGGTGTGCCATCAGGTATACATATGTGAACAGTTACATATGTGCCCTAAAGACTAGTAAATTATAGATTCTAGAAGGAGGAGCCATAGCTATTTTTTCTGTATGAGGGAGTTCAGCTTTGTGGCCTGACTTTGGGCTACTGAGTAGGTGGAGCCACAGATAGGTTGCAGACTCCTTGGGAACCCCAAGTCTCTCAGCTTTTCTGTGCTGTGGTCCTTAGTAGTGAGAAGAACCATTTCCCATGAGATTCCATGTTACCTGTACATGGAGGATGAGCTCTGATTCATGCCCATATCACCTCATCTCTCTTCAGACCTCCACATGTCCTATGGGGCCTTTTCTCAGAGATGGGGCAGAGGCCATAGTTTTTGTTATAATGGGGCTGAAATCCTTATCAGAATAAGATACAATTTTTTGTTTTGTTTTGTTTTTTTGAGACAGGTTTTCTCTGTATAGTTTTAGTGCCTGTCCTGGATCTCACTCTGTAGACCAGGCTGGCCTTGAACTCACAGAGATCCACCTGCCTCTGCCTCCCAAGTGTTGGGACTAAAGGCATGTGCCACTGCCACCCAGCAAGGTACAATTTTTTAAAGCCAGGTACTTGCCTGTAATTCTAAGACTAGGAAGGCTGATAAAGGTGGATTCCACAAGTTTGAGGCCAGTGTAAACTACATAGTGAGTATCAGGCCAGCTTAAGCTAAATATGAAACTCTGTCTCAAAACAACAACAACAAAAAACCAAAAACCTCCAACCCTAAATTCTAAAACAACAAGCAATAACTGGTAGTTTTAGGATTCGTTCACGTGAATCCCTAGTCCTGTTGCTTTATGGAGGTGGTGGCTGATGCACATTTATATTGTTCGGCTCATATGGGCTCCATGTTTAAGACTACAGGAGGAAGATTGCCCTGAAGGGCTCTAGGGAGAGTCTGCTGGCTACCTGTTGATGTGGATTGCACTGTAGGCTTTGTCTTCACGAGAGAATCCTACCCACCATACTGCTCTTGGACAGTGAGCATCTGGAACACATAGAGCTAGTCCTGGCCACTCAGTGTCTGCTCTTTGTGGAGTCTAACAATCCCCCAAACTTCTTTCCACAGGATATCTATGGCCTGTATGATCCTCGATACAGGCCCTATGACAGCTCAGCATCTGCTTATGCCGAAAACCATCGCTATTCAGAGCCTGAGCGGCCCAGCTCCCGAGCAAGTCACTATTCCGACCAGCTCACTCCCAGGTGGGATCTGCGTCCGATGCGGCTGCTTGACTCTCATATTCAGTTGTTTGTATTGCTGGCTGTGATGGTAACTTAGTGATTAGAATAATTCTTTATCTGTAGAGAGTGCTACAAACCCATTTAGTCACCAACAGGAACTAAGCACACTGCCACATGCAGCCCTAGCAGAGCTGTTGCTTAGCATTTGTCCCTAACCCCTAGCTAGGCCAGATCCTGTGCAAGGTTATAAAGAAGTAGATGCTAGTAGATGGGTGGTTGTTCCTGTCATAGGCACACCCATTCTGCTGGCAATTTGGTGGTGCATGGTTAGAGCTCTTAGGCTGCTGTAGATGTTCTCAAAGTCTTGAGAACATTGATCACAGTGATGGCATAATTCACAGATTCATCAATACAGGGACTAAAAGTACAGGGACTGTTCTCTAATACAGGGACTGAAAGCTGTGTTTGGTGCCTGACTCTGTCCACTTTGCTGGAAGTTCTCCCCCACCCCACCCCCAACCCTGAACCTGCATATCTCCTATACTGGCTATCCATGCCTCTCTTTTGTAGTCATAGAAGAGAGATTTGGAAAGAAACCTGGCCTTGTGCCCTCTGAGTAAGTCTGTGAGCCAGGTCAAAGTTCCTTCTGCATTCTCAGTTGCCTAGAGCCTGCTTTTGATCTTGAGTCCACTCTAGGCTATTGCGCAAAATAAATGGGATGTGGGCCGTGGTCACTGTGGACCCTGCTACCTTGGTTCCTGCAGTTGTCCTGCTTAGTCAAGCCCAGGAGTAGGTGCTTGTGGTAGCTGGCTCTGTTACAAAGGATGTATCACTCTTTTGCTTAGCAGCTTCCAGCTGCTAAGGTTATATGTGCACTTGCTTTCAGAATTTTCTGTAGTCAGGTTCTTAGAGGTATTTGGTGACTTGTCTGAAGCCAGACTGCTTTGCATGTGAACCTTTGTCCATTTAGGTAGCCCTAGTGTACCGTCTGCAAAAGGTACACCCTGAACCGTGTGCAGATGTGCATAGCTAATCATTCTGGGTCTTTATGAAACAAAGCAATTTTGAAGCTTAGGTGAATTCTGGAGTACCTACCTGATAGGTGTGAGGCTCTGTGTTTGATCCGTAATACACTCAAGCACATGTACATGTGTGCATGTGCAAACACACACACACACACACACACACACACACACACACACACACACACACGAGTGGGTGCAGAGACAAAGAGAAAGACACTTGATTGTGAGAAAATTCTTGGGATCTTAGATAGGAAGTAGCATTTGAACTCATACAGCTCAGCTTCCTGATTCAAAGTCTGTGAGAAGACAAGAGGCCTGTGGATCTGTTTGTGGAGTGCAGAAGGAAGAGAGCATGGGAGCCAGAGCCACAGTGTGTCTTCCCACTGTGTTATTTCACCTTCCACATGTCTTCCTGCAGTTTCATTTAAGAATTAACTTCCAGTGCTGGGCAGTAGTGGCATACACCTTTAATCTCAGCATTTGGGAGGAAGAGGCAGGAGGATTTCTGAGTTATAGGACAGCCCAGGAGCTCCAGGACAGCCAAGGCTACACAGAGAAACACTGTCTTAAAAAAAGAAAAGAAAAGAAACATAAAAAGAATTAACTTCCAAGAGTGACTGTATGACACAGAGGCTCAGACTAGATGTAGTTACCACTGTTGTGATTTGTCACTATGACTGCAGCTTTCCCTTCAGCTCTTGGGGTCCTTTGAGTGTCTTCAACCTTCATTTGTCACAGCCTACAAGAGAGTCTGTTCTCTTGTCTCTTCTGTCTATGTGTGTGGACACTCAGTGTTGATATGATACTCAGTGTTAGGGAGATAAGGTCACTGTCAGACCTGTTTGAGGTGGAGTACATTTCTCATGTTTGTGACTGTGTTTTTCCTGAACTGTAAGTTGGTGAGAGCAGTTGAGGTAGTGGCATGTCCTTGATCTCGCTCTGTATCAAGATGTTTTTCTAGAGCCACTGCCATGCAGATGAAAGTCTGGAGTGGCCAACCTGAATGAAACCTTAAGGCCAGGCTGGTAATAGTCCTGTGCTGGGCAGCTGGGTGAGCAGTTGTTATGCTAGCCAAACAGCCAAGTTCAGGGTACCAGAAAATTAAAAACAATATTTAGTGCTTTTGAGAATCCCAAGAGTGTCAGAAACACATACACCCTCCTTTGAGTAAATCTCACCTTCTCCGTAACGAGTTGGGGTCATGGTTCAGTCTATTGGCATAGAGGAAGCTAACTCTATTGATCTGCTGGCCCTGGCTAGTGACCTTCCCTTAAAGAGTGTTAAAATTGTCATTTTCTTGTGGCTCACAACTAATCCCATTACTGTGGAGGCATAGGCAGGAGGATCGTCATGAGTGTAAAGCCATCCTAAGATACACAGTGAGACCTTGTCTCAAAAACAAAAGAATAAAAGAAAAAGAAAGCAGTAGGAATTTTAGGTTGGTTTTGAGTTTAGTGCTTCTTGTTGCTTAGTATGACATAAAAACTTGGTAGGATACAGCACTGAAACACAAGAGGTATCAGTTCTTTTGTTGAACATGGTCCTGTAGTCATTTTGATAAGCTTAATTTCAGGTAGCTACATAATGAATTCCACAGTCTGATCTTTGTTTCTGCTTGTGATCTGTGAGTTTTCCACGGCTGAGGTGATTTTATGAATGTGTGAATTTTTGGTTGGCTAATTCCTCACTACACTTTAAGAAACAAAAACTGTGTTTAACAGCTCTTTTTTTTTTTTTTCCCCTCCTTCAGGCAAGGTTATCCTGAAGGATACTATAATTCTAAGAGTGGATGGAGCAGTCAGAGTGATTACTATGCAAATTATTACTCCAGCCAGTATGATTATGGAGGTATGTTTAGAAATTGTAGCCATTATCAGGGGACTGTCCAACCACTGCCTGTGATCATGTAGCCATGTACAAGTCATGGTCTGGCAGGTGAATCAAGCTCACTTTTCCTTTCACTGGCCTGTGTTTTTATCTTAAGAGCCAAAGTAATTGAGAATTCTTAGCATCTGAGAATCATCATTTTGACAACTTTATTGAAAAGTCACATTGTACTCACAACATGGCATCTGTTGTATTGTCATAAAGTATAGTGATTAGTTCTGAGACTTCCTGGTCTACTTGTGACTATTTAAGTATGAGCTAATGAGACTGTGGTGGGATGCAAGACTGGCTCCCCAGTCACATTGCCACTTGAATGCTCAGAAGCCACTTGAGGCTGATGCTTGCTCCTTGGTGACAGATGTAGCATGTCCATTGTGGCACTTCTAGTGACTTTATAAGCTTCCATACTTCCCTTCCACAAAACATATCCTGGGGAAAGCTTTGAGTTCCCTTAGCAACCCTGCTGTATGCTATTGTACCATACTGCCCTACAGTCCCTTGACAGGTCTACATGGTATTTCCTTATGCCTCCCAAGGGGCTCTTTGCCCCTTAAACATTGCATTAATTTTAAACAGGAGTATTATACACACTCCCCTAAAATGATACCTCTTGTTTGTTCGTAATGTTAATATTTCTTTTTAGAGTTAGCTTTTAATGAAATTATTTTTAAAATATTCTGAAACACAAGCTGGAGAGATAGATCAGCTATTAAGAGCACTGACTGACTACTCTTCCAGAGGACCTGAGTTCAACTCCCAGCACCCACATGGCAGCTCACAACATCTGTAACTCTAGTTCCAGGGGATCTGGCACCCTCACACAGACATACATGCAGGCAAAACACCAGTGCACATAGAAAGAAAGAATCCCCCCCCCCAAGCTGAGGACTGAACCTAGGGCCTTTAGGCAAGCACTGTACCACTGAGCTAAATCCCCAACTGAAATAAATAAATCTTAAAAAATATATATCTTGGGCTGGAGAGATGGCGCAGAGGTTAAGAGCACTGCTTGCTCTTCCAAAGGTCCTGAGTTCAATTCCCAGCAACCACATGGTGGCTCACAACCATCTATGAGATCTGGTGCCCTCTTCTGTATACATAATAAATAAGTAAATCTTTAAAAAAAAAAAAAAAAAAAAAAAAATATATATATATATATATATATATATATATATATATCTTGAATCACATTAGGAAGATAATTAGTATAATTTGTAGTTGAGATTAACTATTAAAAAATATTATCAAGGCTGGGGCTATAGCTATACATCTGACTATTCTTGAAGCCTTAGGTTTGATCCTTCATATCATAAAACAAATCAAAAAAGTGAAAAAAGAACTTAATATAGAACTCTTTTCTTTTTTTCATCTAAATATGTGTATTGAGAGAACAGCCAGTGACTGGCACATCATGATCAGGAGGCGCTGGCCTCTCCGGATCGGGGCCTGTACTCTAGACCATGCCTGTCCTTTACTCCTGACCTGTCCTCCTGCTCCAGGGGAGCAGGGTGTATCTTCTGTGTGTTGCTGCTGCACTCATCCCTTCATTCTCCATTTACAGACCCAGGCCGCTGGGATCGTTACTATGGGTCTCGCTTCAGGGACCCTCGCACCTGGGACCGGAGGTACTGGTACGACTCCGAACATGACCCATACAGGAAGGAAAACTATGCCTACAGTGACAGGTTGGTGAGATGCACGTGTGTGAAGGAAGTTGGTGGGAGCTGAGGTGTGCTCTTGCTTGCCTTCCTCCTGTCTTTGGAAGTAATCAGCTGTAGTTGTGGAGCTTCTGGGAAGTAATCTCTTAGTGTCTGAAAGAGGAAGCCTTGGCCACCTCTGGCCTATGGGAGAAGAACTGGCTCAAATGTGTTCCTTCCCAGTGGCTTTGGGAGGACCTTAGGTCTGCCCCCTTTCTTCAGTGCCCTTCTCCATCCTGCCCATAACCCAGGAAAGAAACCACCCTCAAGTTGCACCTGCAGTGTGTTCTCTGAGATCACCTGCGTCTGAACCTAGGATTTGGTTTCTTGTGCCAGGCCTGCAGGGATAGCTATAACTAACATTCTTCAGGGTGAAGACAGCCTCAGGATAGAGGGACAAAGGGAGGGCAATGAGCAGTGAGGGCTAACTGCAGCCTTAAGTTCCTGAATAGTTACATGGTGTCCCAGGGAGTTGCCCTTCCAATTCCCTGCCTTGGTCCCTTGTTTACTCTAGGCCTGAGAAATGTGATGATCACTGGAGGTATGACCCTCGCTTCACGGGGAGCTTTGATGATGACACTGAGCTTCACAGGGACCCCTATGGAGAAGAAGTGGACAGGCGTAGCATCCACAGCGAGCATTCAGCACGGAGCCTGCACAGCACTCACAGCCTGCCCAGCTGCCGAAGCAGCCTCAGCTCCCACTCACACCAGGTGTGCTGGGCAGGCTTGGCAGGGGGAAGAGCAGGTGTTAAGTCAAGACCACAACTTTGTCTCTGCCTAGTTCTAACAGTATACCTACCTACTGTCTTTCTAGTGTTCATGGGAACTCACTTTCTCTGCTTGATTTCTTTCCCAAGAGTCAGATTTACAGAAGCCACAATGTGACTGGCGGTTCCTTTGAGGCCCCTCATGCCCCAGGCTCATTTCATGGTGATTATGCCTATGGCACCTATGCCAGCAATTTCAGCGGTGCCCATGGTTTTCCAGAGTACAGCTACCCTGCAGACACCTCCTGGCCTACTGTGGAGCAAGGTGCGTCTCAGCAGTTCAGATTGAAGCCACCAGGTTGGGATAGAACAAGGGAGTCCAATCAGCTGCTCTTTGCAGGCTGTGCCCACTGTCCCGAATGTCATGGTTTGTTGGTACAGGCCAGTGCTGGCCCTTGGATTGACATTTCTCTCAGGGTCTGAGAGCTGTCTGCCTGACCACATGTGCATTGTTAATGTATAACTTTGAGTCCAGTCAAGCCTTGGATGACTCTTCTCTATGTTCCCACACTAGTTATGTGGGTGAGCAGTCTTGGAACTCCTAGTTCCCCTTGAGAGACTCTTGTTCTGATTTGTGCCAGTATCCCATTTTGACTCCCTCCTGAAAGATGTAGCTTTAGAAGATGTTGCCGAGAGCTCCCCTAACTGAAGCACCAGTCAGTAAGAAACTGTTTTTGTGTGTGAGTTGTTCAGCTCTTTTGCTCTTGGGTGCTCTGTGACTAGTCTGAAGCTGAGCTGGCCAAGGAGCTTGGGCAGGAAGCCTGAGCTGGGAATCTGGTTCAGAAGCTGTTAGACATGACCAGCTAGCTCATTGTTTTCCTTCCTATTTATTTAAATTCAGCTCCATCAAGACCGACCTCTCCTGAGAAATTTACAGTGCCTCATGTCTGTGCCAGATTTGGTCCTGGTGGTCAGCTCCTTAAAGTGATTCCCAACCTGCCTTCAGAAGGACAGCCTGCACTAGTGGAGATCCACAGCTTGGAGGTAAGCATGACCCGTGGCGCTTGCTACACCCTGCAGCCTTGGAAAGTGCGCTTTCCTGAAAAACTTTGGCCTATAGGGCTTTTGTGCTATTTAGAGCCTGGCTCTTCTCCTAGAAGTCAGTACTTCAAGCAGGTGCTATGGTTGTTAAATATGGGTTGATGATGTATGCTTTTCTGTCTTCTTTTATGCTTTGAGAGTGATTGTTTTTTTCAGTAATGGAATGGGACTTGGAGGACACTTACTCTTTAGCCTCAGAAGAGTCACATGTGTCAAGACCCAAATAGGTTCATGCTCATATAATTGTTCAAGCACCTTCACCCTCTGGGTAGAGGGATGAGTGTGGTCCAGGGATTGGCTCTATGACTCACTGCTGGTGATTCTGACTGTACATGTGAGCCATTTTGCCTCTCATTGCAGACCTTGCTGCAGCACACACCTGAGCAGGAAGAGATGCGCTCCTTCCCAGGACCTCTTGGAAAGTAAGGTTCCCTGTTGCGATGTCTCTTGATGTCTGCCATAATGGCAGCTGCTGAGTTTGGCTCACAGTTTTGGTACCACCATTCACTGAATGTTCATTCTTTCCCCCAGAGATGATACCCACAAAGTAGATGTTATTAACTTTGCACAGAACAAAGCGACAAAATGTTTGCAGAATGAGAGTTTAATTGACAAAGAATCTGCAAGTCTTCTTTGGAATTTCATTATTCTGTTATGCAGACAGAATGGGGTATGTTCCCTTTTACTTCTTGAATGTTCTCCCTGTTTGCCTTTAGTCTCAGAGTCTGTTTCCTATTCCTGTCCTGAGCTGTGGGCAGTGTCAAGCCTGCCATACCTCAGGAAGAGAGTCCACCCATGTCATGCTTCCTTGGGAAGAGCATCATGGCAGCAACCTGGGAAAGTAGGAGGAAAGGGAGGTGTAAGATTTGTGGTGAGCTGACATCTCAGCCCTTATGGGAGGCTGAGAATCAGTGTGTCCCTGCCACGTGAAGAGTCAGGCTTCTTTCCTGAGGTCTAACATACTACCTATGCGTACCTGGCTAGGCTATGACAGCATGGGAATTTCTTGTCATCTGGCTAGAAACCCTGTTTCTAATAAAATCTTATGCTGCCTTCCATCCTGTCCCCACTGACCCTGTAGACCGTGGTGGGAACAGACATTGCAGAGCTTTTGTTACGAGACCACCGAACTGTGTGGCTTCCTGGGAAGTCACCCAATGAGGCAAACTTGATAGATTTTACTAATGAGGCCGTGGAACAAGTGGAAGAAGAGGAGTCAGGGGAAGCCCAGCTCTCGTTTCTCACAGACGGTCAGACAGTGACCAACAGTGTGCTGGAGAAGGAGACTGAGCGATTCCGTGAGCTCTTGCTATACGGCCGGAAGAAGGTAGGTAGCTCTGCTGATATTTCTTCTAGTGTCTGTCTTTTGGCCGAGGAATAACACTAACCTCCTCCAGGAAGCACTACAGCAAGTGCTGTTTAGGAATGATGCCTGGCCCTTGCCTGACATCTCTGAAGGTATCAGTAGTGTTTTCTCTGAGATGGGCCCATGTAGAAATCTGACCTGCTCAGTTTATAGTCATTTAGAGAGAGTGGATGCTCATCTGTGTGCAGTCCTGGAATGAAGTCTTCTTACAGACTGAAGCTTCAGGCCAATTCTGTGTATTTTTGTTAAGATAGGGTTCTACATACCTGAGGCTGACAGTGTGCACAAGAGTGTTGGACGTAGCCAGGCGGTAATGGCACACGCCTTTAATCCCAGCACTTGAGAGTCAGAGGCAGGTAGATCTCTATGAATTTGAGGCCAGTCTAATGTACAGAGCAAGTTCTAGGATCGCCAGGGCTACAGACTGGGCTACTTTTGACACAGAGAAACCCTGTCTCCCCGCCCCCCCCCCAAAAAAAAAGAGTGCTGAAAGTGTGCACATTGGGGCAGAGGATGTACTGAGAGTGGGAGGTACTTCATACTGGCACATAGAGTTATGTCAGGGACATCTGATAGGCCCAGAGTTCTCTGTCCTTCACATTCTGATCAACTTAGGAAGTTCATGGTTTTAGTCTTGTTTGGGTCTAAGAATTGAACAGGATCATGTGCATGATAAGCATATACTCTCAAATACACACCAACTTAGAAAGTTTTTGTCTTTAAAATAGGGTCTTTGTGGCCCAGGATAGCATCAAACTCACAATCCTCTTGCCCTAGCCTCTGAAGTTCTGTGATTTAGGCTGTGTGCCACCACACCTGACTAAAAAGCTTATTTTTTGAAACAGTCTTGCTATGTTACCCAGGCAGGCCTTGAACTTCTGGGCTCAAATGGTGGTCTTCTCTCTGTTTCCTGGGTAGCTGAGACTTTAAGTGTGTGCCCCGATGCTCAGGAAAAACTCATTTGTGGTCCTTAGGATTTTAATATGGATGTTTCACAGCTGGTTGAAATCATAGACCCTATTGGCTTTTGTGAATATTTACTTCAATTGCTAAGATTTTGCCTCCTAGCCAAAAGTGCTCAATTGTACCACAGATTATTTGGGGTGAAGGGAGACTATGTTGAGGATGCTGTTTGTTTTGGGAGAGTATTCGAGGAAGCCACATGTCACCTGGATAGAGAACCCATGCTGATACTGCACTCCTCACATTGTGGTACTGCCGCTTGTTTCTAGCTGGTGTCCTGGTGTCCCGGAGGGAGAATAAAAATAGCATGCATCCATAGGCACTCACTAGAGGGGAAGGGCAGAAGGACAAGACTGTACTGTCATCTCTACACCATGAACATATTTGTCTTTTGACCTGCCATATTCATCTTTTTTTCTGTGTGTACATGACAACATGTGGTTCTGCCTGGTCTAATGGTAAGTACTCTGATCATTCTCATGAGCCCTGAAATGCATTGCAGGATGCTCTGGAGTCTGCCATGAAAAATGGCCTATGGGGTCACGCTCTGCTGCTTGCAAGTAAGATGGACAGCCGGACACATGCCCGTGTCATGACCAGGTGAGCTGGCTTATAGTGCACCCCCATCCAGTTGCATAACCTGACTTTGGTACTCAAGTATCTTGCCTCTACTGTGGGGCTTTCAGCTGTGGAGTCATAGGCCTCCTTGACCCTTCTTGGGTTATACTGTTGAGGGAGTTTTAAATTATTTATTGCTTGATGTTTTTTAATTTCTATAAAATCTCAGTGAATTCTTCATTCTGACAGTTAATAAAGGACTGAGAATGGGTTGAAATTTCTTTTAACTGAGCCAGAGATAGATCTCCCCATTCTCTGTACACATAGGTTTGCCAACAGTCTTCCAATCAATGACCCCCTACAGACTGTCTACCAGCTCATGTCTGGACGGATGCCTGCTGCGTCCACGGTGAGTGTGCAGGTCCCCAGGACACTAGTGGAGGCCCATAGTCCAGTGGGATTTGTGCATGCTAAAGACTTTGACCATGGAGTCTGTCTGAAACCTCTGTTTCTTGCCTTGCTTTCTCACTGGGCTTGGCCATCAGGAAATTAAAGATGACAGTCTCTGAAGGATAAGGATTTGTTTGGTGTTCTCATTGTAGTGTTGTGGAGATGAGAAATGGGGAGATTGGAGACCGCATCTTGCAATGGTTTTATCCAACCTGAACAACAACATGGATGTTGAGTCTAGGACCATGGCTACGATGGGCGATACTCTAGGTGGGTTAGGTGTGAGGTAGGCCTTTGGCTGCCATGATAGACCCCAGAGTCTGGCTGTGTGAACTGTGCCAGAACCCATAAGAGACATGGTGCATCTTAATAAGTCTTATGTCTTATGACACCTTCCCTGGAGAGCTTCCAAGGACTGATGAGATGTGGTTGCTTTTTCTCTTCAGCATCAAAAGGCCTCCTGGATGCTGCACACTTCTGCTACCTGATGGCCCAGGTTGGATTTGGAGTTTATACAAAGAAAACCACGAAACTTGTCTTGATAGGCTCAAATCACAGGTAAGGAATCAATATATAGCAGTATCCATTTTTCTTTAAGAAGCAAAAGACCCCTGTCCTTCAGTTAATTTGAAAATGGCCAGCCTTGCATCTTTGCCATGTGGTGGGACATGCTTGGAATGACCTGCTCGGAGGTTGATGATGCCAGTAATGGCCACTTTTCAAAAGGAATAATTCACTTCTTCCACAGTTTGCCATTTTTAAAGTTTGCCACCAATGAAGCTATTCAGAGGACGGAGGCTTATGAGTATGCTCAGTCTCTTGGGGTACACACCTGCTCCTTACCTAACTTCCAGGTGAGCAGGGGCTGTGGGGGTTAGCCAGTGCTCACCTGTGCTTGCTTGGTTAGGTTTTTGAATTCTCACAAAAGTAATGATGGGTTTTTTGTTTTGTGGGTTTTTTTTGTTTTTTGACACCTCGAATATACAGTTGATCAAAATGCTATGTTGAATAGAGAACTTTTATTTATATTTTTGTTCTTAATATTTCAAATTAGATTTCAAGAACTTTTTAATGAGATTGTCTGATCTGACCCAATATGTGCATGTGTGCATGCGTGTGTGTGTGTGTGTGTGTGTGTGTGCCTGTATTGGTAGGGAATGTTTATAGTTTGCCCATGGTGCTGGGTGGTGGTGGCACATGGCTTTAATCCCAGCACTTAGGAGGCAGAGGCAAGTGGATAGATGGATCTCTATGAGTTCGAGGCCAAGCCTGGTCTACAGAGTTCCAGGACAGCCAGGGCTACATAGTGATACCCTATCTCGGAAAACAACAACGAAAACACTAAATAAATACAGTTTGCCTATGGCAAAGACAGTTGTCTGGATGTTTGGCAGCAGCAGGACTTCAAATCTTGAGCTGCTAGCTATGTCAGAGATGTTGTGAGGTGTGCAGGTGTCAACTTTGACCCTGTACTGTCACAGAGGCTGCTGTGGTGCTTACTTGGAAGATCTCAGGAGTGCTGGGAAGCCCCGGGATTCTGATGGTGCACTTGTCATTTCAGGTGTTCAAATTCATCTACTTGTGCCGCCTGGCTGAAATGGGACTAGCCACACAGGCCTTCCACTACTGTGAAGTGATAGCCAAGAGTGTCCTGACACAGCCTGGTGCATACTCTCCGGTGCTGATTAGCCAGCTGACTCAGGTAGGATCTTCTGGCACCTTCCTGTTGGCATTGTGCCAACGATAGGAAGGTTAGGCTTCATCTTCCTGGGCTTGGGGGTGGGGTTGTAGTGAGTGGTACTCAACAGAGTGACACCCAGAACCTACTTTAGATACTTTAGTGCTCTTGGGTGGCTGTTTCAGCTTTGCAGCATTAATATAGGAACCCTATAGGTACCCTGTGCCCATGCAGAAATTCAGCCATAAACTTGAAGATGAAAAGATCATCTATGTCCAGGGAACCTGCATTTACAGTGCTTTTACTTAGTTAAAAGCGCATACTTGTCAATCAGCAACTAGGTCTGAGTCCTAGTTGCGAGTCCTAGTTGCATCTCTGCCAGCTATTTCTTGTTGGTTTGATAAGCCTCCAGTACAGGTGCAGAAAGCCCACAGCCACTCTAAGCAGGTCCCAGTACATGGAATGTCATGTCAAGGTATCCCCTCCCTAACAGCTCCACTCCTAAAAATATGGAATTTTTTTCATACCATGAAATAAGTAAAGAAATATTCAGGTAAAAGAGGCTCATGCCCTGTCCCCCAGCTTTAACAGTCATTACTTAACAATGCTAAATTTGGTTCATCTGGATCCACTCAAATCCTTCCAAGGCCCTATCAAAGAAGTGCATCTTCCAATAGGCAGTGGTGACACACGCCTTTAATCCCAGCACTCGGGAGGCAGAGGCAGGCGGATCTCTGTGAGTTTGAGGCCAGCCTGGTCTACAGAGTGAGTTCCAAGAAAGGCGCAAAACTACGCAGAAAAACCTTGTCTCAAAAAACAAACAAAAAACCCCCCACAAACAAACAAACAAACAAAAAACAACAACAAAAAACAAGAAGTGCATCTTCCATGCTAGGCTGAGCACTGGGACAGGCCTGCTGATCCATACAAGTGTGAACTCCATCCTGGGCTCACTCTGATCACCCAATTTGCACAACCCACACATGACCTCCTTCAGCTCTAACCAAGTGTGTTGAACTTGAGGACAGTTTTGTTGGTGCCACCCAGCAGTAACAAGGACCTCTGTACTCTTTGGTTTAGATGGCTTCCCAGTTACGCCTCTTTGATCCTCAACTGAAGGAGAAGCCAGAAGAAGAGTCCTTTGTGGAGCCTGCCTGGTTGGTGCAGCTGCGGCATGTGGAGAGGCAGATCCAGGTGCGCCTTTTGACAGGACAGCCTTGTCCTAGAACTTGGCCTGGAGGCATCTGATGAGAGGATTTGTGCCCCTGTTGTTTTCACACTGAAGCATTTGATGGTGACACTGTGACTTCAGACGTGTATATGCTGTGGGAGTTTTCTTGTTGCTAGGAGGGCATTGGAGAATGCACTTGGATCCACATGTACTGTTGTGCATGGGCTGCAGTTTAACTCTGTTTCCTGTAGGAAGGCACTGTGCTGTGGAGCCCGGATGGAACTGACCCCCAGCAGTGTCACATCACACCAGGCTCTGAGGTAGAGCAGTTGGATGGCCCAGGACTCAACCAGCAGGCAGGACTGAGGGCCGACAACCCTCTACTGATGCCAAGCACTGAGCCCTTGATGCATGGTGTGCAGCTGCTGCCCACAGGTGGGACCCACAACACCCCTGGACTTGCTCACTGATGTCTGCTTTGGAATAGAGAGTGTTTTGCTACCAGGGATGAGGCAGTGTGGCACCATGGTGATTGGTGACCTTTAGGCTTCCTCCTCCTTTCTCTTTGTGCTTCCTCTTACAGTGAGCATGTGAAGTTGCAGAGCTTTAGGTGCTCTTCTGCTGATGTCACTGATACTCATGCTCCCCTGGCCCTTGACTGGCTCCAGCTGCCATTGAGCTGCTCACTTCCTGTGGAGCCTCACACCTCTGTCAGAACAAGTGCCACTGCTTCTTCCCCTGCAGCTTCTTCTCCCCATCTTTCTCATCTTGGGAAGGGTTACCCCATTTCTCCAGGAGGTGGGGTCCAGACCTCTCACTCATTTCTTGAACCTCTTTTCTAGTCAGGCAAGCAACTTTTCTGCCTGCTTGTCTTTCCTTCTGCCCCTGCTCTGCAGGTATCCCCAACTATCCTGAGGACAGGCAGGTCTTCCCAGCAGGTTAGCCCTGATACCCTCTATTCCAAAGCTCCCCTCCCACTTAGTGTGCTAGCCACTCCTGACTCAGGACCTGTTTTCCTTCTTCCTAGTTCATTCCCTGCATCAGGATTCTTTTTTGTATTGGGAGATAGGAATCTCACTCTGTTGCCCAGGCCGGTCTTGAACTTGTGGTTAACACCTATCTAAGCCTTCTGAGAAATTGGGATCATAGGCATGTGCCCTTGTGCCCAGTGTTGAGCTGGCAGAGAGGACTTACTCAAAAGTTGAGCTGTATGGATACCTGTGTGCACAATTAGTCTGTTTGACCCCTGGCAATGGGGAGAGTGCACTACCAAAGCAACACTGTGCTAGGGACCATTCAGTGTAGGCTGCAGCCTGTGCCCCACATCACCTCTGCTGATGGGCACTAGCGCACCCATCTTGCCCTTGGGCTCCTAGGACATGAATGTTCTGCTTTTTCCTAGACCACTGGTGGGTGCTGTTTTCAGCTACCTCATTATAAAAGAAGTGTGGCTATGCAGAGCAACTTGTAGGAAATGTGTTTGTGACGTGCCGATCAGTGCTTGCCTAGGAGCAGTCAGCCTCAATGACCTTAGACTTCCTCTTACTGTGCCCTGCAGCTCCACAGACATTCCCTGATGGCCAGCCAGCTCACCTTGCCGGGGTGCCGATGTTCCCAGTGCCAGTATCCCAGGGCCCCCTAGAGCTGGGTCCTACCTATGGACCCCCAGGGTCTGTGCTTGGTGTCCCAGAGTCCTCCAGATCTGATCCTGCAGTGCTGCACCCTGGGCCGGCCCTGCCACCCACTACACCATGTCTCCAGGAAAGTGGGCCTCCACTCCAGGAGGCCAGAAACCCAGACCCAGGTATGTCTGCTGAGGGATAGATGCTGTCCTGAGAGCAGAGTTAGCTGGTCTTGGTGTTAAAGGAAGTAAGCTAGCAGAGGAAATTATGTGCACCAAAAGTGCTAGAATTCCGAACTGAATGGATTCAGAGTCTCAGTGCATTGAAGCAGTAATGCTAGTTTCTGTCCTGGCTTGGCTATGTGCTACCATTTGAAGCCCAGCTGCCCATTTAGAGTATAATAGAATGGCTCCGGGGCATTGCAGGGTCTTTCTTGGTGCTGTACTAAGTCCCTTGGGCTACACAGGTAGAGGTTGCCGATGTTTCTCTGGAGGTCAAATTTGATGGATCCTGTGCCTGTCTGACTAGCTGAACAAAACAAAACATAGGCTTGCTTCTGAAGAGCAAAGCAGATGCCAAACATTTGGGAAAACCTTTTCAGTATTGGAAAGGAACACTGGTGGCCGAGCCTGGTAATAAGTTTGTTCTCAGTCTGAGCCCTACCAGTGCCTCGCTTCCATTTTGTCCCAATGCAGCATCTCCAAGGCCCAATCATTCTCTTTTGTTTTGACAGAAACAGTGCCACGGGGCTCACCTGTCAGACAGTCACTTCCAGAGCTCAATGAAGAGGAGTTCGGTGGGAACTTTGCTGACCCGGTACTTCCCATACTTTGTTGTAGCTCTTTTCTGTGAGTTTGTTGAGTAGATAGATACCTTGGCTCCTTGTTCTTAGCCTGAAATAGGAAGGTAATGAAGGTAAGGAGATTACATTTAAATTCAATTCGTAAAGAGAAAGTGTTTCTAAAGTCACTGTAGCTGGGGCCAGGGAGATGGCTCAGTTGGTAAGGGTGCTTGCCACCAAGCCTGATGACCTGAGCTCATTCTCACATGGGAGACAGAGAGAACCAACTCCTACAAGTTACCCTCTGACCTCCACACAAGTGATGTAACACACAAAGAAACAGTTCATTTTAAAGATTACTTTAACTCTTCAAATGTGAAAGTTGATGAAAACATTGATTAAAGAGGCAAAAGAGAGAGCTGAGTGTTGTACAAGCAGGTCCTCTAAGCAGCAGTGAGACTCCAGATTTAATTTTCAGAGGTGGAAAATCTTCCTGATTTCTCCCATTTGTACAGCATCTTGGTTTCCCTGAAATTGCAGTTATTGCAGCACACGAGATTTGGTACAGATACTCTTCTGTGTGCTCTCAACCAAGAGGGACAGATGGCACATTCTGGAAGTTTCTTTACAGATAACCTCTCCTTGATGGATGTTCCTTTAATAGGTGCTTCCTCTATCATTTCAGATAGCCTGTTCCTGAAAAGTAATAGGGGTGGAGGGGAGCTTCCCTGTGTAGTGATCATGCCTTCACCCGGATCACTTTTTTTTTTTTAATTTTTATTTGTGTGTGTGCATACATGGGTTCCTGTAGAGGGCAGAGGAGGGCATCGGCTCCCCTGGAGCTGGAGTTACAAGTGTTGGGGAGCTGCTGGATGTGAGTGCTGAGAACTGAACTCTAGTCCTTTGCAAGAGCAATAAGCACTTTTAAAAGCTAAGCCATCTCTCCAGCCCCTTTACTTTATTTTTTTAACATTATCATATATGTGTATGTATGGGGGTGTTTCTATGGGTAAGTGTGCATATGACACAGTTCACCCATGGAGGTCAGGGGAAACTGTGGAATTGGTTCTCTCCTTCTACCTTCACATGGGTTCTGGAGCTTAAACTCAGATTGTCAAACTTGAGCAGCAAGTGCCTTAACACCAAGCTGTTGATCAGCTCATGGAGAGGATATCTTAGATTCTGATATTTTTCTTAAGGTATCTTGCCCAGTTCTGACCAGCCCTACCCTAGGGCATGTATATATTCCCTCTCTTGGAGCACTATGATGCTTCCTGTTGAGCGCTTGTTAGGTATGGCTGGCATTTCTCTAGCAGACTGGGGATGTTTCAAATGCCCAACTTGGGAGCTGTCATATCCTTCTTCTCTGTTCCCACTAGTTCTCTGCCCTACTAGGGAGATACTAGTGGGGTATACTCCCTTGGCTCCCTTCAGTTCCTCACAAGGAGCTCCAGGAGAGCTGGTTTTCATCTTGCCTTGTGACAGGGCTCCTCCAGAACAGTACAGGACTTGAAGACCCCCCCAGTGTGGGATCGTGGCAGCTCCAGTCTGACACCTGCTCCATCTCTGACACCTGCTTCGGAAGGGAAGAAACCTGCACAAGCTGTCAAAAAGGAGGCCAAGGAGCCCAAGAAGGTATAACCCAGTTCTGCCACTTGTCTAGTGGGCAGAGAGGTGGGGCAGGCGCTGGAGGGAGGCTCAGTACCCCAAAGCAGCTTTCTTTGGAAGTTGGAGGCAAAGAAAAGGCATTCATTTGTAAGTTCTTTTCCCAAGATGCAATCTGCGACCTCTGATGTCTCCAGTGAAGCTGAGCACCTTTGCACAAGCTTAGCCCCAAGAGCTCCTTTGTCTTGTACTTGTTCTAATCTTTCTCTGTTCTGAACTGTTGTTTCAGTGATTAGTGGAAGTCCCTGAGTGGTGGGTGCATCCTTTGTTGAATGACCGTGTGATGCACAATCCCTCCCAATATGTAGACCATCTTTTTTTTGTTGGGGGGGAGGTTTGAGACAGGGTTTCTCTGTAGTTTTGGAGCCTGTCCTGGAACTCACCCTGTAGCCAAGGCTAGCCTTGAACTCACAGAGATCCACCTGCCTCTGCCTTCCAAGTGCTGGGATCAAAGGCATGCGCCACTACCGCCCAGCCACCTTTTTGTTCTTGATAATGCCTTAACAAAGAATATAGTTTTTAATTTTTGAAAAGATTTTATATAATTTTTAAATTATATGTGTATGTGTGGAGGGTATGTGCATATGAGTACAGGTGCCAGCAGAGACAAGAAAGTGTCAGATGCCCTCAAGTTGGAGTTACAGAAGATTGTGAGCTGCCCAAACTTTGTGCTGAGAACTGAATCAGGTTATCTGTAAGAGCAGTATATGCTATTTATTTATTTATTTATTTTGGTTTTTCGAGACAGGGCTTCTCTGTAGCTTTGCGCCTTTCCTGGATCTCACTTTGTAGACTAGGCTGGCCTTGAACTCACAGAGATCTGTCTGGCTCTGCCTCTTGAGTGCTGGGATTAAAGACGTGTGCCACCGCCGCCCAGCCAGTATATGCTCTTAACCACTTAACCATCTCTCTAGCCTCCATAGTTTAGGATTTTAAGAGAATTCAACTTATCAGATCTACTGCCTCCCATGGCAATTTTTTTTTTTTTTTTTGAGAATAAGCACAAGTTTAATTTTAAAAAATGAGTGAAGGCTAGGAATGCAGTTCAGTAGCTAGGGGTTCAGTCCCTAGTATAGGGAAAAAAACAAACAAAAAAGAAGCCCAAGGTAATTTTAAGGGTTAAGAGAGATGGCTCAGCAGTTAATAGCATGTACTACTCTTATAGAGGACATGTAATTTTAAAAATGAGGCCTTGCCTGGTGTGGTGGTACATGCCTTTAATCTAAGCACTCTTCAGGCAGACACAAGCCAATCTTTCTAAATTTGAGGCCAGCCTGCTCTGCTAGAGAGTTCCCAGGGCTACATGGTAAAATCCTGTCTAAAAGAGAGAGAACAAACAAACAAAAGAGGCCAAAGGTAATTGACTGACTAAATGTCATAGGCACCATAGCCTCCCTGAGTCACTGTTTCTCACCTGTGTGCTAATCAGGGGCCAGCTAATAATGACCTCCAGGTTTCCCATCTACACTATGGCTTTTGGTCCACCTCTACCAATCTTACCATAAGACCTTGCTTCCCCCAAGCAAGACCCAGAGCTCCCAGGAAAGCTCCAACTGCAATTCCATAAAAATACCTTCAAGGGGCCAGCTGGTGCTGGTGGTGGCACAAACATTTAATCCCATCGCTCAGGAAGCAGAGGCAGGAGGATCTCTGAGTTTGAGGCCAGCCTGCTCTACAAAGTGAGTTCCAGAGCAACCAGGACTACACAGAGAAACCCTGTCTCAAAAAAAAAAACAAAAGAAGAACAAAACAAACAAAATATATATGAAATAAAACTATACACAAAAAAATACAAACAGAAGAACAAAACAAAATGTTTATAAACAAAACTGTACACACACACATGTACACACAAGGACATCTAGGGGACAGGAAAGAGGAGACCTGGTCCTTTAGCTTCCAGGAGAACAAGGTAGATGAACTCCCATCTCTTCCTGTCCTAAGGTCCCCTGTCATGCATGGCAGGCAGCTCACAGCCACCTATAACCCCAGTTCTAGGAGATTCAATGCCTCTGGCCTCCACAGGCACCTACACACTCATATGCACATACCCAACATAGACACATACATACACATAATTAAAAATAAATCTTGCCGGGTGGTGGTGGCACATGCCTTTAATCCCAGCACTCAGGAGGCAGAGGCAGATAGGTCTCTGTGAGTCTGAGGCCTCCTGATCTACAGAGAGTTCCAGGACAGCTGGGTCTACACAGAGAAATCCTGTCTTGAAAAAATAAAATAAATAAAATAAATAAATAAATCTTTAAAAAAAAAAAAAAGGTACATGCTTCTAATTCCAACACTCAGGAGGCAGAGGCATGCAGATCTTGAAGAGTTTGAGGTCAGCCTGGTCTACATAGTTCCAGGCCAAAACAAGGTATATAAATTATAAGCTAGACTCCTGCTCCATTTAATTTTAACTTTTTTGTTTTGTGGTACTGGGGATGAACCCAGTACACTGTATCATTGAGCCATGGCAACCCTTCAGTCTACATAAACAGGCAATTGCCTACCTCCTAAGACAGGTTATTTCCCCTTTGGATTCCAGGAGAAATAGAATGCGGATTCTATACTACAGCTTCTCTCTTCTCCTTTTTTTAAATAAAACAGTCCAGAACAATAAAGACATAAAATTCTGGTCACCCAGATTCTCTCTGTACAGGAAGAGGGGCTTTGTGTGAAGGCCATCCTGAGTGCTCAACTTCCTTCTACTCCTGGGGTGGGCAGAGCCTGGTGCTCACTCAGTTTGTCAAGAGCTTGAATGTGGAATGCTTCTATAGAATGGATGTAGGTGACATATTGTCATTCTGGGTTTGTTTATTAAAGATAACACTTATCAGCCAGGTGTGGTGCACATCTTTAATCCCAGCACTCAGGAGGCAGAGGCAGGTGGATTTCTGTGAGTTCCAGAACAGCCAGATCTACATAGTGAGGTACTGTCTCACAAAAAGATATGCTTAGGGTATTGCCCAGTGGTAGAGTGCTTACCTGGCATTTGAGGGGTCCCGAGTCTCATCCCCAGCACTGTGAAAGTGTACAGATCATTGCACAGCAGAGCCTTTGACTCGCATGGTCTGAGCATACCAAATGGGCTCATCCTCAGTGTTCAGACTGACCCTCTGTTCCCACAACCACTGACTCCTCAGCCCTTGTCCTCTGTCGATGTTCAATCTCTGTGGATGTGGCTTCACAGGGCACTACTGTAGATGGTATTACATAATGCTTTCCTTATTGTGCCTGGCTGCTCTCACTTCAAAGTGTCCCCACACTCTTCTGATGATTTTATTTAGAGTGAGTCCTGGTTCTCTCGTTGGCTGCCTGGGAAGAAAAGGACAGAAGCTTATCTACCAGATGACAAGAACAAATCAGTGAGTATTGTCTAGGTGTGGCAGTTGCTTGGTAGGGGTGGGTAGTAGATAATGATGGCCTGTCACTGTTTGATAGTATAATGTCTTAGGAAAGAGTTGACATTTTCTGAAGTTGTAAAGTATCTAAATCAAATGCTAATTTTTTTTTTTAGTTTCATTCTACTGATTTGTTTTTTCTTTTAAAAATTCTGGCAGATTGTTTGGGATGAAAAGAAAAACCAGTGGGTGAATTTGAATGAACCAGAGGAGGAGGTGAGCAGTGCCTTTAGGTCCCTGTGTGAGGGGAAGGGTGCCTGCTTTACTCCTTTCACCTGGTCATTGTGCTTCCCTTTGGAGAGTCCTCACTGGTCTCTGTCATGGTAAAGGCATTGCTGAGCTGTCTCTCCCTCTGCAGAAGAAGGCTCCACCCCCACCTCCAACATCGTTTCCCAGGGTTCCCCAGGTGGCTCCCACTGGGCCTACAGGACCACCCACGGCCTCCGTGAACATGTTTTCTAGAAAAGCAGGTAATAGCTACAGCAGAAATCAGAGATGTCTGGGTAGAACACTGTCATATGGCATCCAGAACACAGTCAGCTGTCACAGTACTCACACTGTCCATCCTGGAGAGAGTGCATTCTACCCTTGAGAGAAGAGTCCAATTGTCCAGTACAGGATGATGCTATGCCTTGGAATCTGAATAGATGGCCCACAGATTAAAGTTTCCCGTTAGTAAAATATGCAGCCTGTGTGCCTGGGTGGAAAGGAAGCCAAGCCCAATAGGCAATTCTGCTGAGACTTCTCCTCTAGTGGACCCTCATTGCTCTTCTGACTCAGTGGGAACAGAGTATTTTGGATGTTATAGGTTGCTTGGTGCTCAACTGAATTTGACTCCCCGTCTCATTGTTAGGTGGGTCCAGAGCTCGCTATGTGGATGTTCTAAACCCAAGTGGGACACAGCGGAGTGAGCCAGCTCTTGTTCCTTCGGATTTCTTTGCTCCACTTGCCCCACTCCCAATCCCTTCTAACTTGTTCGTACCAAACCCAGGTAGGCAGCCCATGTGCTAGCAGGTCCATCTCTACCCTGCTTCTTCCTGCTCAGTCTCTGTCTATGAGCCTCTGGCCCCAGTCTTCCTTAGAAGAATGACTGGGCCAAGGTACAGAGGACCAGAGGCTTGCATGTACTACTTTGGCAGTTGGCCTTTCCTCTCTGAGGGTTCAGGGTTGAACCCTTACATGTGGATTGTTGTACAGATTGGGATGGGGTGATGACCTCATGCCTCCTTATTCACAGATGCAGAGGAGTCACATCCTGCAGAGGGGGCTCAATTTAAGGCAGAGCCCACCCTGGAACCCAAGGTATGCACAGTGCAATGGGAAGAAGGTGAGGGGTTCCCTGTGTCCTTCAGGATTCCTTTCCCCTCTGCAAATCAGTGTCTGGTGTGCCTAGGTGATGGCTCTGGTCACACTCTCTCCATTTGTTTGATAGAGAGTAGAAGGTGGGTGCAAGGCCTGAGGAAGGCAGTCAAGGTTCAGTTTGGAAAGATGGAAAACTATAAAGGTGGATGGGTTGATAGCTGTACAATAGTGTAGTGCATTAATGTTTCTTGCTTTGACATGGTGTGGGTATTGGCTTCTGCCTTAAACATGTTTTACCAAGGTTTTGAAAATTAGAAAACAAAGAATTAGCTAGCAGTACTAAAACCAAAAAAAAAAAAAAAAAAAAAAAAGGATATCTGTTCTCAAAGAGAGCAAATGAATCCCATGTTATTAGGGAAGCCTGCCCTGGTCTGGCCCCCATGGCTTCTCACTGCCTCCATAAAGTTGGAGGGCAATAATGTGGGGTGCACACAGGTATGTGGGCTATGCCTGGCATGATTTGATGGCTGTTGCATCAAGAACTACTTCAAGCAGGACAGTGGGGGCCTGGGGAAAACACCTTCTGTGTGACCCCTCACAGAGGTTCCTGAGCATGTCAGAGCAGTTTCTAAGCTGTGCAACAGGAGCAGGCAGTTTTCTTTTGCCTGGTGTAAAATCTTAGACTTTTGGAATTTCAAAGTTGCCACATTTC
Organism: Peromyscus eremicus; assembly: GCF_949786415.1. Lineage (NCBI taxonomy): Eukaryota > Metazoa > Chordata > Mammalia > Rodentia > Cricetidae > Peromyscus > Peromyscus eremicus. Next base: position 15,853,091 of record NC_081419.1, on the reverse strand, counting down.
CTATTTCCTCAACAGATGATAAGCTCTGCAGCATCACCCCCTGGACCTGAACTCTCACCCTCCAAACTAGATGGCTCCCAGGGAGGAGAGGTAGGGAACACCACCTATATATGAGTGCTGTGTCTGTGTGTGTCTGTGTGTGTGTGTGTGTGTGTGTGTGTGTGTGTGTGTGTGTATAGTGTGCATTTGTGTCTTATGTGTGTGCATGGGTGAGAAGGTGGGGGGCATGTGTGTGCATGTGCATGGGTGTGTGCATGTGCATGTATGTGTGGTCGTGTGTAGGTGTGGTGGGGTATTAGGCCTGGAATGGAGGCTCAGCCAGCTCAGTGTATTGCCCAATGGCTTCTCTCTTTAGAAATGTGTGCAAATGAGTATAAAAAGGAAGTACAAGTCTGAAACACTTAATGTGTTTTATTCACAGAAAAACATTAACTTGTTTGATCACTTTTGCTCAGGAGCTCTGAGCTCCTGACATCATTGTCCTCTAGTGAGGTCTCCCTCAGAGTAGCCTGAGCAGTTCCAGAATTTTGAGTGAATCTGTTGTAGGCTGTGCTAGACAGATTTTTCCCTGCCCCTAGAGTAATGATGGTTTCTTACCAAAACTGTGGAGGGCATTTGAAGCTACCTCTGGCTGTCTTCATTTGAGTGACATTGATTCTAATGGCATCATAAAGCTTTTGAACCCAGCTGGCAGCTTGGAGCAGCGGTGCATGCTGATCTTCATGTCTGTATCTGTGTGTGTTCTTGCCGTTCCATAGCTCTCGCGCTGTAGCTCTCTGAGCTCGCTCTCACAGGAAGTGAGCCGGCATTTCCATCAGGTACCTGTGACTGGTGGCTCCCTCCTTCCACAAGGCTGGCTGTGTAGCCCCTATGTCCCTTAGAGAGTCTGTTATCCTCTTCACTTTGTCACTAACCCCTTGTCTTACCCAAGCATCATGTGGGCAAAGATGCAATTTTCCTTTATTAAAGGACCTGGGTTTATGGTACTGTCTAAGACTCACCTCACGGGGTTCAGAATGCTCGGTGAGCCTTCTAACTCTGCTCCTTGAGAAATGGGCCTGACCCCAGCCATACTGTCAGCATCTCCTGAGTTAGGACACTACTTGGGAAGAAAGATTTCTTCTTGCTGATGAGGCTTGAGGAAGTCTGTTTGCAGCCAGTGGGGAGTGTGGCTATGATGGCCATCACATGGCTAGTCTAGAGGAGACAAGGAATGCTTCACCTTCTGTTTTCAGTAGCTTTCAACAGAAAGTCTTAGGGGGTATTTCTGGCTGCCTATGGCTGTAGAGCAAGCACACTGTCCAGGTCTCCTAACTGCTTGACCAGCACTAATGAAATTTCAGTGTTCTGCATTCATTGTCTGCATGTTGTTGTTCAGATTATTTTACTGCATGGTGCTTCGACTTTGGCTATTCTGTGTTGGAAACCAGTGTTGCCAGAGCTGTTTCCCTCTGGGGCCTATGTGGCACATTAGTGGTCCTTTCTGAGGTGTGGCTTTTGTCTGCTGCTAGGACAGCAGCTGCTGTGTAACACTGGCTCGCTGAGGTCCTTCTCTGTGCTTCACAGGCTTCTGGAGACCACTGTCCTGCAGGGGCCACTCCAGGAGGGTCTGTGCCCTTTTACAACCCTGCTCAGTTGATGCAGGTGAGTGACCCTTGCCTTTGTTCCCCACAGCTCCAGCTTGCCTGCTCAGTGAGTCTCTTTTGCTCCCTGAATCTTGTCTTTGTTTTTGTTTTTGTTTTTGAGACAGGGTTTGTATAGCCTTGGCTGTCCTAGAACTCACTTTGTAGGTGCCTGGCTGTCCTTTAATGCTGAGTTACACAGCTACAGGTCAGAGATGTGACCTAGTCCCTCTCCCAGTCCTGTGCCTCCCCCTCTTGCAGATTTGCCCTCTTACTTGACTTAGCCTGCATCCTCTGCTTGCCTCATGTTCCTCTCATTGCTTTGGGCTCTTCAGGTTCAGGGCTTTTCTTTCTGTTCCTTGCCATGGGCTGCGGGCTGCCTCCCCTATTGCCAGCCTCCCATTCCTGCACAGGATGTATGGCTTTCCTGGTTAGCCACAGGCTCTCAGCCCAATCTTCTGCTCTCCCTCCTGCCTCTTCTCCTTGAGAGCAGCTCTATCAAGGAGACCTCTGGTTTGGAATCTTTCATTGTTTCATTCCTGATTAATCCCTATGTCTGGGTGACATGCTGTCCAGGAGCTTCAGGCCTCAGCAGTTGACTCTGGAAGACCCTTTGGCTCTGCCCTAGGTGCTGGCCTGAGAGTTTGCTGGGTGTAGTTTTCAGACGGAATTTTCTTCAGATCCGAAGTGGTCGTGCCATTTTCTGGTGCCCACTATGAGAGTTGAGGTCCTCACTCTCGGTCTCCCAAGACTGGAAATGGCACTTTCCTCAAGGGTCTGTGCAGCCCTTCCTCAGTCATTGCCCTGGTATGTTCTGCCAGGAAGCATCGGGAACACGCTGTGGTTCTCTCCTCTCCACCAGTCTTCTGGGGAAGTGTGGTCTGGCTACTGTTAGGGAGAGCTGTGGTGGAGGGGAAGAGCTTTAGGCAGGCATCTTTATTTTGGGGGGCAGGGGACTTGAATCAGGTGCTCATACATGCTAAACAAGCACTCTCCAAACTGAGCTACATCCCCAGCCCTGGAGCGTGCATCTTGTGTTTTTATTTTTGTTTTTTTAATTTATAGAAGGATAAACAAGCAAAGTTTATTATCTATTTACATTTTTATTTTACGTGTATGGGTTTTGCTGTATATTTTATGTGCATGCCTGGTACCTACAGAGACCAGAAGGCGGCATCCAATCTCCTGGAACTGGAGTTACAGACAGTTGTGAGTTGTCACAGGGTGCTGGGAATTGAACCCGAATTCTCTGAAAAAGCAACCAGTGCTCTTAACCACTAAGCCATCTCTCCAGCCCTTATTTATTTATTTGATTGTGTTTGTTTATTCATTTATTTTTTGTATATGTCTCATACAAAGTCTATTGAGAAGTAATTAAATAATTCTGAATGTGATGTTCTCAGCACACTATCACAGGAACCCTGCGCTCAGCTGTGCTAGACCCAGCCATGGTCATTGTCTATATAGTCCTCTTGAGGGTCCTAACAACTACAAGATTTCATTTTTCTTTTGACCTTGTAGTTGAGTAGTTCTGCCAGATTCCTTGGCTTTGATCCCAGTGAAGTCTTGTGAGGAAGGAAGAATATATGCCAGTGTTCTCTTCTGGCATGGGGCATCCCTGTGCTTTGCAGCAACAGAAGACCATAGGCCACGTCCACTCTTGGACTCACTGACCCCTTAGCTGGCCCAGCTCTGAAGAACTAGCCTCAGCCCTGGTGGCCTTGACCGAACTGTGACAGAACAAAAACAAAGCATGTCTGGAGTGCTGTGGGCTAGGAAATGCTGAGCAGTAGAAACTTGGCACCTACAGAAGGTCTCACACTTGAAGCCAGCACAGAGTTTGCCCATTTTTCAGTTACCTGTGTACTTACCCTGTAGACTCATCCTACTGCACAGTCCCTGGCCATGGACACATGTAGGTCATTGCTGTTCCTTTTGTTCCAGGCTTCTGTCACCTCGGGGAATTCAAGGCCGGGGAGGATTGGCCAAAGAAAATACGCGGCATTGAACTAGGATTGCCGCTGGATTTGTACTTGGAACCTTGAGATGACTAGATAACTGTTCTCCACCAAGAACCAAACTAGCTGCCTCAGGTCTCGTGGATCCCAGATGGACATGGCAGTAACCCAGAGCCGGTCATACTGTGTGTCTCCCTCCTTGCAGCCCGTGTATATGAATTACTGAAAAATTGATTCTATGGTTCCTTTCAGATGCTGGATAGAATGAATCTAATTCAAAGTCTTTTATGTAAAAGAACAATGTTTCTTTCTTAGTCGCTTTAGACAAATTAAGGATATAATAGTTTGAGTCACTTGAGAATACCACTGAAGTGAAGCTAGACAGGGCTTCCCCACAGGAGAGCACGCAGTTCCTTGGAAACCAGGGACTTGCTCACCTGAAAAACGATGCAAACCGACCAGGGTTCCTTAGGATGCTGAGAGAACAGCAAGTGCTTGACTGGAGAGGAGCCTTTACTCTAGTGGGCTGCCTGGCCTAAGAGGAGCCCCAGCTACACATGGGCAGCTCTGCCCTGCCCTGTGAACCAGGGGGTCCAGCCTAGCTCCTCTAGGGCCACCAGATGGCAGTGGCTCACAGGCTGGGAGGGAAGCCATTGCTAGGGCATGTTTCCAAGAAATCCCAGCCTCACTCCATTTTCTGTGGCCTGATTAGGGCTAGGTGGATTTTACTGCTCAGAGCTTCCCCTTGTGACAAAGTCACTGGGGAGAGCCCCAGGGAGCTGATGTTCTGAAGCTGCTGATCTGATTAACCAACCAGGTCAAAACTGGCTGCATGCTGCAAAGTACTGCCCTCCTAGTGAGGGGTCTGTATGGGGCCCTCTAGTTGACTCCCTGTCACCTGTGCAGACATCTTTTAAGGACTTGGTGGTATCTTGGAGTGACTTGCGGTGTCCTAGTAGACACTCTAGAACCTGACATCTCTACCCCAAAGCCCATCAGGGACCTTCAGCAGCTACTCACTGACTCAGCTACATCACTCTTCAAGGAGCTGCTGCTGCTACCTTCAAACTCAGAGCTTTAAGGCTTCACTGACTGTTCCTAAAATTATCCTTTTACTCTAAAGAGGAGGGAAAGAGATTTTTAAATATTTATAAAAATCAGCAGGTAATTTGGGTAGGAAACATAAATGGTTTGTTTGGTATTAAATTTAGAAATTATAGAATGTGGAATTAGTACAGCCCTTCCTGGTTTTCTGGTTCCCTGAATCATCTAGGAAAGACTCACAGAATGGTTTCCAGAATGTTCCATAGATGAGTGTGCCCAGACCCTCCTGTTCCTGTCACTAAGAAAGACCTGTCCCTGTGGGTCAGTAGCAACTTGTGTCCTTGTTGGGACCAGGCAGGACCCTTGCCTCTGGTGCAACCCTGCCCAGGCTCTGTGTTGACTGCCAACCACTTTTGATTCAAGAAGCTTCCTCCCTGGGAGCTGCTATTTTTCCTAAATTCAAATTGTTAAATAAAATATTTTGGGCTCTCAAGTAACTTCATTTATGGCTTCCTTTGTGTTTTGTGCGGCAGGCCAGTGAGATCTTAAGTGTGGCCAGAGCCTTGGGCTACTGTGGCATTGGGCGTGGTCTGTCTGGATGGGGTACAGCCTCTGTCGAACAGGGCGTGGCCTCATGGGTGTGGCTTCCAGACAAGAGGTGTGGTCCTCCAGCCGCCAGGGGCCGCTGTGGGCGGCGGTATGATCTTGAGCCCGGCGGTTCGCCGGGCAACCACAGAGCGGGGCCTGGGCCAGGGTGACCACTAGGCTGAGCTGTGGCGAACCCTGGGCGGGGGCCGGGGCACGGGGCCGCAGTCGTTGTTCCAGCCGCCACCGTGACTGGGCTAGCCCCGCCTCCCCCAGTGCCGGGCCTGGCTGGATCGGACCAGGTGCCGGACGGCGGGTCTGCGAGCGAACGAAGGGCACAGGTGAGCCTAGGACGCCGATCGCGCTGCCCTACTCTGCCACAGTCGGGTGGAGGGCTCTCCCAGGGTGTGGGACAGGCTTCTACAGCTCCGAGGAGGAAGTGCAGCCCCGACCTCCTGGTGCCTGTACCTACGAGGTCGCTTTAAGACCAGCAAGCTGGCTTCAGGGAGCTAAGAGAGACTCAGATTTTCCGGATTTCCTCAGGCATCTATGAGAACTCAGGACTCCAGCCATGCAGCCACAGGCCCTGCTCCAAAAGGACCGCCCCGTGCCACAAAGGGAGCCACCCGAATTTTCTTGGCATCCAGCTGGTGACCTCTGACGTGCATCCTTGACAACAGGAGTTGCTTGTTAACCTCCCAGAGAGGATCCCTTTCCTTAGGAGGGCCAGACTGAGTGGGTGAGGGCTGGCCCGTTCCGGACTATGCCGTCCAAGTCAGCTTGTCTGCGTCACATGGAGGTACCTGGGCAGCTGGAGGGCAGAATGCTCCAGGGACAGCTTCCAAACACAGACAAGAACCTCACCCCAACATCTGGCTCCCTATCAGCCACTGACCATCAGGGTTCAGAGACAAACCCCATGCCTCCTTTCAGCATTCCAGCAAAACCAAGCAACCAGAATCCACAAGCTAAGGCAAACCCCATCACCCCACAGCTACCTATGAGACCCAAGTTGGAGCGAACCCTGTCCCTGGATGACAAGGGCTGGAGAAGAAGGCGTTTCCAAGATAGTCAGGATGATCTGACAGTCCAGAATGGGGCCAGTCCCTGCATGGGCTCCATGCAGGACTCCGTTGCCCAGTCTCCTGCCTGCAGTCGGCCCCTACCCTGCCTCAGCACGTCCTTGCAGGAGATTCCTAAGCCCCGAAGGGCCACAGGCAGTGAGGGAGGGAGCCCATCCTTGTGGAGTGACTGTCTCCCTGGAATGATCAGCACCTCCTTGGACCTCCTGCACAGAGAGGCCACCCCAGGTGGGGGCTCCCCCAGGTTGGCAAGTTTGCATGCTGCACACACACCACCAGCCATGGACCTCAACATAGCCTCCAGCTCCCTGAGAACAGCAAACAAGGTTGACCCTGAGCATGCCGACTACAAGCTCCGCATGCAGACCAGGCTGGTCAGGGCTCACAGCAGCCTTGGCTCTAGCAGGCCCCGGAGCCCCTTGGTTGGTGACGATCACTCCATTCACTCAGCCAGATCTTCTTTCAGCCTTCTGGCCCCCATCCGCACCAAGGACATCAGAAGCAGGTAGGATTCTTGGAGGGAGTGTCTAGGAGCTCTGGAGCTGTCATCCAGAGGCCTCTGTCTAATCAGGCCAAGGGCAAACTGAGCCAGGCATGGTGGCTCATGATTGTAATCCCAGCACTTGAAAGATAGAAGTAGGATAATCACGAGTTCAAAGTCAGCCCCAGCCTGAGCCACTACCATCTATATATGTATATAAATGAAGACAAGCTGCACAGGGCCATGTGAATAGATTCCAGTAGAGCATGCCTAAGACTTGGAAAATAAGACGAGACTCCCATCCCCTCTCAGACATTATTCCTTTCTCCTTCTGTGTATCGTTCCAGAACCTTTCCTCTGTGGCTCAATGTCGTCCACAGACACTGCGAATCTGTAAAATAGATCACTCCTTCTATAGGCAGTTGAGAGCACACCCATCGTGCTATCCTTGCCCCTGTAGTTTGTACTTCCATGCATCCTACTGGGAAGCCTTCTCAGTGTCTGAATTGGTCCCTTTGTTTTTTCTGTGTGGAGGGTCACAGGTTTCTTTAGCTGTACTATATTTAACCACTGCCCATGAGGAGCACTCAGGGGCTTCTTAGTGATGCCTGAAGGAGGGTTGAGTGCTGTCCCATCACACTTTGGGCCACAGGTCAGCATTTTACCAGGACATTTAGACACCAGTTAACCTACTGGACCAAGTGACATCCCAGGAGCCACTTACAGGGACAAACCACAGGCTTGACAGCTTACCTTATGCTCTTGGGAGAGCATCCACACTGTCTAGAGCCACACAGTCTGGAGTGGAGACTTGCTAATGTCCACTGAGGCCTCTCACCTGCCACACATCTCAAGAATGTACAGGTCCTCTGCTTCTTGTGCTTGGCTTTTCTGGCTCCAGTAATTAACTTGTATCATCTTACACCGAAAAGAGCCTGGGTGCATCCCAAGATGAGCCCTTTCTGCCTATGACTTCCCAGTGCTGGCTCCCCTCTCCTGAGTCCACAAGCCACATCCACCACTGGGGGCACAGGACCAGAGCATGGCCTATCCAAATCTGGAGCCTCCTTTCCCAAGCTGGTCCCCTTCTGGGGTCTTGTTCTTGGCCCGTAAGGTGCATCCTGCCTATATTTCTCCCACAACCATGTTTCGAGTCTAGGGTGGGTGGGGAAGTGAGAGCAGAGAGAATCTAGAGATGGCTCCTGCAGTTGTTTCCATGAGATGCCTGAACAGGAGACAATGGGTTAGTTAGAAGGTTTCATACAAGAGACCTTGAGGCAGAAATCTGGAATGAAGTGTCGTCAGTTCTGCTTCAATCTAGAGGGCCAAAAGAACTTTCCTTTCCTCTGAGAGTGTATGTAGTTTCTGCCTGTATCTCCAGGTGGTCACTTCTAAGTTTCCCAGTCAGTGACTCCTGCCATGTTACAGGGCCCTCTTCTGGAGATGCTTCAGTACTTAGAGCTACACAGGGTGCAGAAGAGAGCTACATTCTGGGGGTGGAGGGGGCGCCATTCAGTCCCCTTTAGTTGCTGAAGGTAGGCTTACTCTCAGCTTCAGTAGGCAGCCCTGCAGGTATGGCCCTCTATGCCACGCCTCTTCACCAAGCCTGGCTCCTCCTCCACAGGTCCTGGTGCCCTTCTAGCACCTCTAGTTTCAGTAGGCCAGCAATCCTTTTAAATATTTAAAATATTTTTGTTATTTTTAATTAGGTGTAGGGTATGTGTCTGCATGTGGGTATGTGCATCAGAGTACAGGTGCCTGCAGAGATCAAAAGTGTTAGATTCCCTGGAGCTAGAGTTATAGGCAATTGTGAGCTGTCTGATGTGAGTGCTGGGTACCAAACTTGGATCTCTGAAAAAGCAGCAAGCACTCTTAACCACTGAGCCATCTCTCCAGTCCCACGGGGGTCTTTTTTAAAAAGTACCATTTCTACCACATTCAAAGCATTATTATTTGCAATCCGTAGGAAGTGAAAATAAGTCTGAGTAATATCCATGGGTCCCTGTTGCATCACTGGGAAGTGATGGAGGAGGGGCTGTAGCAGGCTTTCTTGGACCACCAGCCCCCAAATCATGACACACTTATTATTAATTATGAAAGCTTGGCATTAGCTTAGGCTTGTTTCTAACTAGCTCTTATAACTTAAATTAACCCATTTCTATATCTGTGTGCTGCCATGTGGCTCATGGCTTTTACCTCTCCTCCTGCATGTCCTGCTTCCTCTCCATCTCCTCTGTCATCTCTCCCTTGCATAGATTCATCTCTTTTTTCTCTCTGCCCAGAAGTCCAACCTAACCTCTTCCTGCCTAGCTATTGGCCATTCAGCTCTTTATTAAACCAATCAGAAGGCACCTTGGCAAAGACACATCTTCACAGTGTACAAAAAAGATTATTCCACAACAAACAAGGGACTTCGTCCAGTTCTGCCTCACACCTTACCACTCCAGTTTGTGGGAGTTGGTTCTTTCCTACCATGTGGGTCCTAAGAATCAAACTTATACCATCAGGTTGGCGGCAAGCACCCTTACCTACCAAGTCATCTCACCAGCCTAACCTGCCACTTTGTGTGTGTGTGTGTGTGTGTGTGTGTGAGAGAGAGAGAGAGAGAGAGACAAGGTCTCACTATATAGACCAGGCTGACCTTGAACTCATAAATATCTACCTCCTGGGATTAAAGGCTTCAATGCCACTTTTCCCCAGAAGATCTGGGGTGCCCTCCCCTAAGTGGGTTGGGAAAAAACTGTGCTCCTAAGGCTGGGGACAACAATGAGCTCCTATCCTGCTGCTGTCCAGTCATGTTCTGTAGCCACCTGGACAAACTGTGTGGCTCTCTAGTTTGGAAGAAGCAGAGTCAGCTTGTTCAGAAGGGCATGGGGCTTAGGCGCTAGTGACTGAAAGACTAGTCCGTGTCTACCCTTTGCTCAGTGGTCCTTCCCTAATGCTATATGACTTGGGAATTTGCTTCACCCCAACTGGTGTTTGGACCCAGCTAGCACATTAGTGACTTTGACTCATCAGCTTAGAGGTGAGATCAAGAAGGTCCCTCACTATGACAGCCCAGTCTCCATCCTGAAAGTGTACAGAACTGTACCATTATGATGTTCTGTCCAGTGGGGTTCAGGAGCATGGGTTCTGGCTTTAGCTGGCCATTGTTCTTGGTTATAATTTGATCTTCAGAGGAACATGGGTTTGTTCATGTATTCTTTTTTTTATTTTTTTTAAAGATTTGTTTATTATGTATACAGTGTTCTGCCTGCATGTTCATGCCTACAGGCCAAAGAGGGCGCCAGATCTCACTACAGGTGGTTGTGAGCCGCCATGTGGTTACTGGGAATTGAACTCAGGACCTCTGGAAGAACAGCCTCTTAACCTCTGAGCCATCTCCCTAGCCTTTGTTCATGTATTCTTTTCTTTTTCTTTTTCTTTTTTTTTTTTTTTTTTTTTCCGAGACAGAGCTTCTCTGTGTAGCTTTGTGCCTTTCCTGGAACTCACTCTGTAGCCTAGGTTGGCCTCAAACTCACAGAGATCCACCTGGCTCTGCCTCCCAAATGCTGGGATTAAAGGCGTGCGCCACCACCGCCCGGCTGTTCATGTATTCTTAACAAGTTTGGCAAAACAGTAAAGTAGGCTAAGCATTGTAGAGCATACCTTCACTCAGCTACTGGGAGACAGAGGCAGGAAGATCTCCAGTTGAAGGTCAGCCTGAGCACAGCAACACCTTGTCTCAAAACAAAATAAACAAACAAATTGAAAATGGCCCAGGATGTAGCTCAGTGGTAGAGGGCTTGCTTAGTATGAAGCCCTGGGTTCCGTCTCTAGCATTGCCAAACATAGGGGTGGGGGTTGGTTAGAGAGATGGCTCAGCAGTTGAGAGCACTGGCTGTTTTTACAGAGGACCTGGGTTTGGTTCCCAGCACCCACATGGTGGCTCACAATCACAACTCCAGTTCTAGGGGGTCTGAGGCTACCTTCTGACTTCCAAGAGCACCAGGCATGCACGTGGTGCACATACACACATGCAGGCAAAACACTCATTCAAATAAAATAATTTGGGGGGAGGGGTTGTTTTTGTTTGTTTGATTGGTTTGGTTTTTTGAGACAGGGTTGCTCTGTGTAACAGCCCAGGCTATCCTGAAACTTACTTTGTAGACTAGACTGGCCTCGAAACTCACAGAAATCCACCTGCCTCTGCCTCGTGAGTGCTGGGACTAAAGGCATGTGCCACTACTGCCCAGCAGAACTTCATTTCTTAAAGGTCTGGAGAATAATGCAAACAAATCTAATATTTCTCAGTGTATGAAAAATCATGTAATATTCGGATTTTTTAATGATTTATTTATTTATATTTCATGTGTATTAGTGTTTTACCTGAGTGTTGTCTGTGTGAGGATGTTAAACCCCCTGGAACTAGAGTTATAGACAGTTGTGAGCTGCCATGGGGGTGCTGAGAATTGAACCCAGGTCCTCAGGAAGAGCAGCCTGTGCCCTTAACTGTCTGTCTCTATCCACAGACTTCACCTGTCCATCTCTCCAACCCTTAGATTCAGATTTCATGACCCTTATAAACACATCTTTCAGAGCACACAACCACACCCATTTCTCTCCAAGCCCGTTTCTCTCTAAGGGCTTTTGCACTTCTGTGCTTTGGTGATGGAGCTGAGTGATAGGACAGAGACCCCAGCACCCACAGGACTGTATATGTCCTCTATCTCTGTACAGGATGGTTGGGCAGGCCCTGTAGCAAATGGTGCACACGTGTCCTGCATAGGTCAAGAGATTCATCACACTGTTAGAACTGTATCTCAGCTTGACAGGTATGGCTTCATTCCACTGAAATCTGGAGAGGGATTGAAATCAGAGGGAGGTGAGTGCCATGCTGGGTTATCATGAAAGTGGTGCTGCACTCCAGCTGAAGAAATTCCCAACTCCAGGGGTGACACTGAAACCTGGTATGGTCAGTGTTGTTCTCCGGGCTCACATAGCTTGTAGGCCCTGTGGCTTGTAGGACTGATTCCTTCAGATAGAGTGGCTCCAAAGGCACCTGTCCTGAGTGAAGGAACTTCTGGGTTGCTTTGGTGTCACTGAGGCTGGCTGCTCACTTGTCTCTTTTTGCAGGAGCTATCTGGAGGGAAGTCTTATGGCCAGTGGGGCCCTGCTAGGAGCAGATGAGCTGGCCAGGTACTTCCCAGACCGGAACATGGCTCTCTTTGTGGCTACCTGGAACATGCAGGGCCAGAAGGTGAGAGGGGTCACAGTGAGGTAAGGCAGAGGCAGCTAGACTCCATGTCCTTGGGAAACCTATCCCAAGAGGCCCCAGCACAGTCCACTGGTCAGAACACAGGCATAAAGATAGGCAAGTAGGCTACCTCCATCTCTGTGAGTCCTCATGAGGGACCAGGGTTGGGCACGCACCTGGGAGGATAGTCAAACCAGGCAGCATGCTGCAGAATCTAAGATACCTGGTAAAGAAGGGCCCCAGGCTGGGAGGTGGCAAGGGAACAAAGTACCTGACATGTCAAGGTTCCCTGGGAGACCAAATCCACAGCTGTGCACAACTTCTCTTTGAAAAGAGGCTATCCTGTGACCACCTCCAGATGACTGTGCAGGGCCTTGCTCTTCAGCTTCTGCCCCCAGACCTGAGGGAGCCTAGTGGCCTTGACTATTTTGTGGCTCTTCACTGCAGGAGCTCCCAGCGAGCCTGGATGAGTTTCTGCTCCCCACTGAGGCCGACTATACTCAGGACTTGTACGTCATTGGAGTTCAGGAGGGCTGCTCTGACAGGTGAGGCACCACACAGCCTCCACTATTGGAGTCTCCAGTGTCCTGTGTGGACAGTTCACGGAGACAAGACTATAAGCCTGAGGGGTGGGACCTGAGGCCTCGTACGGACCGGAAACAGTGTGGGCTAGATGAGCGACCTCCATGCCCCACTGAGATGAGCACAACTAAAATCAGTAGTGTTTCAGGCTGGGTCTGCAGTTGGCCAAGGACGCACAGCAGCAGCTAAGAAGCCTGGTTCATCCAGAGGCTCTGGGCTGCTGCAGTTTGGCCATCTCTTCTGTGGTATCCAGACTGGTTTCCCTGGGAAGTGGTCCCACAGCTATGCACTCCTCACTGCAGCTCATGGGGTTCCTTGGCCTGTATGCTCTGGGAAAGGGAGCCTGTCCTCAGAGCCCCCAAGGAGTGATGGGGCCCACCCCTGCCAGCCCACAGATCTCTGACAACTCACGTGGCTCGTAGGTGGGATTGGAAGTCTGCACATACCATCAGATCGAGGTCTTGGGGCTGCAGCCAACCTGGAGGGTCCCACAGTGCACAAAGATGCTATTAGCCTGTCATTATTATCAGTATAAGATGAGGCCCTGTTGTGGGGTCCCCTAGAAATGCTTCCAGGGGCTTTCTGGGCAGCAGATGCGGGGAGGTGGCCACCTTTCCTATAAAGACCATGCCCTCATATAACCTGCCTCCTTCCCACAGGCGGGAGTGGGAAACACGCCTGCAGGAGACACTGGGCCCTCAGTATGTGCTGCTGTCATCAGCAGCTCACGGGGTCCTGTATATGTCCCTGTTTATCCGCAGGGACCTCATCTGGTTCTGCTCAGGTAGGTGCCACCTGGGGCTTCTCCCCACCACTCCTCCCTCTTTCCCATGTGTGTGCGTGTACCACAGAGCACATGTGGAGGTCGGAGGACCACCTGCAAGAGTGAGTTCTCCTTCCACCATGAGGTCTAGGGGTTCCAGGAGTGACATCTTGCTGGCACTTGCCATGGCTTCTGTATCTACTGCTCTCAGGGCTGTAGGTACCTCCACATGCAGGCTCTAATAACATGTGGACCCTGTCTACATATAGGTCCCCTCAAAGCAAACTGCAGCCTCTCAGGCAAATGTGCACTCCGTGCCTGGGATCCAGCCTTCGAGGTTCCCATGTCTGAAAATACACGTAAGCACACCTACCGTAGCTGTGTTTGTGAGGCCCTGAACCCTGTCCTTGCCCTGCAGAGGTCGAGTACTCCACAGTAACTACACGCATCGTGTCTCAGATCAAGACCAAGGGGGCCCTGGGCGTCAGCTTCACCTTTTTCGGCACCTCCTTCCTCTTCATCACATCTCACTTCACCTGTAAGTGTTTCCAAGCCAGTCATGCAGTCCTGACACTGGCTTGCGAGCAGCTTCCTTTCCTCACAGGCCTCTGTCCAGGTGGGGTGCCAGTTACTCTGGGCTAGTAATGGGGAGCTCTGCCTGACACGCAAAACATTCACTTCTATCAGCCATAGTCGTCTGAGGCTGATAGAGCCCCACAGCAGGCAACTGGGGCACAGTAGTGGGGGACAGTCAGGGTGGGGGCAGTTTTGGGGGCAGGCTCTTCACAGAAGCTCAAGTGTCTACTCTGTCTCACAGCTGGAGATGGGAAGGTAGCGGAGCGGCTGCTGGACTACAGCAGAACCATCCAAGCTCTAGCCCTGCCCCGGAATGTGCCCGACACAAACCCCTACCGCTCCAGTGCAGGTGAGGGCTGCAGCTCCACAAGGCACTCCAGCACGTGACTGTTTCTGTCCCTTGTCCCCTGGCCGCTTAGCAGAAGCCGTTTGGGAATCAAGAAGTCCTCACTACTGAAATAGCCACTGGGTTTGCAGCTGGGCAGATGGGAGCCCACAGGGTCCAGTGGCTTGCCCAGGGCCATCATTGTTTGTCCACACTTCCTCACTGTGGACCATTTCCTGGCCCTCGCTGTGTTGTGAGAAGCTGATAGGATATGGCTAGCCTGCTGTGTGCATCAGGGCTGTCCTTTGCACCTGGACTACACAGCTGCCTTCCCAATCCTCTGCAGCTGTTGACCTTGGCTGTTCCCATCACTAGTCTCTTCCTGGGAGAGCTGCTGTGATTCTGTGGGGAAGGGGATCCAGACAAAGGAGGACCTATCACTTGGCCTAGAGCCCATCCACTTGTTAGATCAAGCAGGTGAGGGGAGGCCAGCACCAATGTATTCTCCCACATGTGCCCAGGGGATGTCACTACCCGGTTTGATGAGGTGTTCTGGTTTGGGGACTTCAACTTCCGCCTGAGTGGTGGACGAGTGGCTGTGGAGGCCTTCCTGAAGCAAGACACAGAGGTGGATGTGCTGGCACTCCTGCAACATGACCAGCTCACCCGGGAGATGAAGAAAGGTGAGTGGCCTGGGGAGCAGCACCTTAGGTGTGGTTCAGGACCCTCCCTGAACTCTCCTGTGTGGCAGGGTCCATCTTCAAGGGCTTCGAGGAGGCGGAAATCCACTTTCTCCCATCCTACAAGTTTGACATTGGGAAGGACACCTATGACAGCACCTCTAAGCAGAGGACACCTTCCTACACAGTGAGTATGTAACCTGTGCCTGGCCTCAGGACTCCTGCCAACCATAGCTCACGTCAAACGGCGTGGGACTGGCACTCAGCAGCCTGCAGCTAGCCAGCCTAAAACTCAGCTCCAGGCCTGAGGCCAGTGACCGCATGTTCACATTTTATTGGGGGTGGAGGATAGTCTCTGAGTGTATTACAGGGCTAAGCTAAGCCATCTATCCCTCAAAAGCAGGCCATAGTTGGAGTCACACCTGGGTTCATCTGCCTAGTCCTAGGAGAGGACAGGCGGGAGACACACACATTCTTGCCTGGCTTTTTCACCAGACCTGGGCTCTCTCTGGTACACAATACCACCTGGTGGGGCCATGGGACATCCACGAGGCAAGGCAGCTCCCCACTGCTCTCAGAGGGCTAGAAGGGAACAGATGCTATCCACATAGGTCTTTAGATTCCTAACAGTAAGAGATCAAGAGTCAGTGGGGAGGGCTCCCTAACCGAAACACAGCTAGGCCAGGGCTGCAGGCCACACCTTGCTGTAGAGCTACCTGAAACGGAATGAGTCTCTGCTCCTGCCTCACCATCTCTTCTGAAGGACAGAGTCTTATACAAAAGCCGCCACAAGGGTGACATCTGTCCCATGAAGTATTCCTCTTGCCCTGGGATCAAGACTTCAGACCATCGTCCTGTGTATGGCCTGTTCCGGGTGAAAGTGAGGCCAGGGAGAGACAAGTAAGTCTGTGTTCACCCCTCAGAGCTGGCTGGGCTTCAGGGCTCTTGCCAATTTTGGATGAGATGACTTTTATGGGAGGGGTGGCAGGCTTAGGTGTGGAGGAGCGTGATATTGTTTCATGCTGTAACACATCAGGCAGGCAGGCTTAATATGAAGTCACTTTCATCTGAGCCTAGGTCCTAGTAGTTCTCAGGGTTTCCCTGTAATGTGCAGGTTGCTAACCTTTGGGGTTACACGAAGCAGCAGTTTGTTCTGTGACCTCAGGTTCTCCGGGGTTGAGCAAGCTCCTCTGGAGCAGTATTAACTTCACCTTTTTGGCACTTCCACACCCAGGGTTGTGGCTGAGGCTAGGGCAGCCTAGATGTGTGAACCATAACTGTTGGACCATGGCCCATTCTATATGGGGCTCAGCAGGTGTGCAGCTGGTGAAGTTGAAGTCAGTTCTTCTAACAGGTCTTTCTTCCACAGCATCCCATTAGCGGCTGGCAAGTTTGACCGAGAGCTATACTTGATAGGAATTAAAAGACGGATTTCAAAAGAACTTCAGAAACAGCAAACAATGAAGAACCAGAGCTCCAGTGCTGTGTGCACTGTGTCTTGAAGTTACCAGACAAGTACTGGCTACTGCAGCTTGGGGACCAAGGTCACTGGAAAGAGATTGGGCTTGTTCTTTGGTGCCTCTTGCCATGTTGGGGTCTAATAAACCATGGCTAGGGGCTCTCCTGCATTCAGTACAGACCCCAACCCTCAGGACAGCAGTTCCCACAGGCACATGGCAGGGATTTGTTCTGAGTGGGACATATAGACACCAAGCAGCAGCCTCACACAGAAGCTGTAGACAGAGTGAGGCTCACCCCAAGCAACCCCACACCCTCCCTACGGAACAGTCCCAGCTTCCTGCCCTTGGCACTGTGGCTTTTCAACCCTGTCCCTGTTCTCACGCCAGAGCCCAGGTTACAGATCTGTGTCCTAGCAGCCCTTTCCTCTTCCAGAGAGGGATCAGACAACCTCTGCTAGCTTAGATTCGCAATGGCCCTAAAACCTGCCAAGGCCTAGAATTCAGAAGCCAAAGCTAGTCACTTCTGGAGTGTACCTAGCAGGCATTTTGGCAAGTTTTGGGGTTCTACATCCTGGCCCCAGGCTCCCAACCTCCAGTTGAATAGGGACCTCTCCTCTCCACAGCTCTATCAATTCATGGCTTTAGGAGCATCAGACCATTTGCTTTTGTGCTGCTAGCCCCAGAAATGGCATTAGAGGTGATGTCACAGGGCAGCACCTTGCTGGGCTTCATTCCTTGAAGGCGGCTTAGAACTCATCGTTGCTTTCAATCTCACCCCATCCCTGAGCGACATAGCCTTGAATGTACAGACACCTAGGGGCATGCATCCATTCTAGTCTTCTAAATAATTTATTTTTCCATATTTATATTTTTAAATAAATGCATATATTCAATCGTGAGCTCTCTCTAGCCAAAGACTGAACCTTGGAAGCAGCAGTCTGCGTGCATCCCAGGGTTTTAAAGGGCAATGGAAGTCAAAAGCAATTTTTTTTTTAAAGACAGTTTCTCTGTGTAGTCCTGGCTGTCCTGGATCTTGCTTGCCTCAAGAGATCAGCCTGCCTTGGCCTCCCCAGTGCTGGGATTAAAGGCCTGTGCTGCCACCTCCTGGCAAAGGCAGCAAATTTAGTCTCACCTGTCACTTGCTACTCAGCCCCATCCTGGGTCCTTCTGCTAGGTGTTGCCCCTGCTCACAGCCAGAAGTGGCAACAGCTGGAGAAAGTGACTACTTGGGGCTCCAGTGAACCATGGTAAAACGCGCTAACAAATGAGATAAAACTTGCCAGCATCAGCTTCTAGAATGTGGGATGTCAGCAAAGCCAAGCCTTCCTGCTTCAATAAACCATTCAAATGTACATGGAAAGCACCAGAATGTCAAATCAGTGAACTGCAAACTCCCATTGGGAAGACCTGTGGTAACGAAGCTTGAAATGTCCCCATCTGTACGTACCCCCTATGCCGCAAAGGCTGACTTGGAACTTGTGACCTTCCTGCCTCAGCTGCCTCCACTATCCTGATTTGAGTGAGGTCTGATGCTTCTCTTTTCTTTTGGGGGGGGAGAGGAGGGGAGGGAGCATTCAAGGCAAGGCTTCTATGTGTAGACCAGGCTGACTTCTAACTCACAGAGATCCGCGTGCCTCTGCTTCCTGCAGGATTAAAGGCGTGTGCCTCCACTGCCTTTGGTGCTTCTTTGTGGTCATTCTCTGGCCCTTTAAAAAAGACTGAAGTAATCCTGAACTTCCGAAGTTTGACTTGAGATGAAGAACATCAAGTCTTGGAGATAGGGGGCAAAGTGCAGTGATGACCATTTCCGTTTAGTCAGCCGTTACATTTAGACAGGGAATTTCAGTTGCGAACATTTAAGCTAGTGTAAATGAGGTGGGAAACTAGAAAGTGGGCTTTGTAAATAATTGTGAGATCAACTGGCACAGTGACTCATACTTGGACTCCCAGTAATTGAGGTCAAAGCAAGAAGATTACTGTGAGGCCAGCTTCATCTATATATTGAGTTACAGGCCAGCTAGGGCTAAGTAAGACCCCCATCTCAAAAAACAGGGAGCTGTTAAATACCATCAGGCTTGTTCAGAAACTTAGCTTTAAAAATGAGCAGGCCAGGTGCAGTGGCACATGCCTATAATCCTAGCACTTGGGAGACAGAGGCAGGAGAATCTCTGTGAGTTTGAGGCTAGCTTGCTGTCTACATATTGAGTTCCAGGCCAGTCAGGGCTATGCTGTAAGATCCAATTTAA
Organism: Peromyscus eremicus; assembly: GCF_949786415.1. NCBI lineage: Eukaryota > Metazoa > Chordata > Mammalia > Rodentia > Cricetidae > Peromyscus > Peromyscus eremicus. The sequence goes on along the minus strand of NC_081419.1, from coordinate 15,834,451 downwards.
AGGAAAAAAAAAAAATGAGTATGGCGGTGCCTGTAATCCTAACATTGGAGAGGCCCTGTGTGCTTTAGGTTGTAATGATTTGTCTCCCTGGAGCCCTGGGGCTTCTAATCTGACCTCAAGCCTGAGCCTTCCTTGCTTCAGAACTTCTAGTGGCCAGACAGGCACTCAGTAAAGAGCACTTATTAGATGGAGGAAAAGCCACTTGTGTTTGAGAGACACACGGGTACAGTGGCAACAGTAACTTTCATTCAAGTTTTCAGAGTCTCACTGTTGGCACTGTTTACAGAGACAGCCATCCTTATGCAGTGTCCATACCAACAATAACATGCACAGAAGCACTCCGCAGCCTGCCCTTAAGGGCCCTGGAGGGACTCTACCGAAAGAGCCGGTATGTCCTGGGCAGGCGCCCATCTCTGCTAGACAGCGCTGCCTGGACATGCTCATAGGTGGGGAGGTCAGTCAAATCACCCAGGGCGGCCACAGCAGGCTTCCCACGGAGCATCTTGGAAGCAACCCTCTTGATATCTTCTGGCTTTACATTGCCTACAACAGAGAGCAAGAGGCGGTGAGGAAGAGAAGAGCCTCCATCTCCATCTCAGGCTGTGTGTGCATGCCACAAAGGCAGGCTGAGAAGCCCTGATCTACATCATCTCCACCACTGGGGATGGAGGTGGGGGCTGCTGAGAGACTGGACTGACCAAGGGTGAGTCAGGGCAAAGTCAGGGTAAGTTTCCATTAGGTGAGGAACTACAGTGCCTTAAAACTATTTCCACGCTGTGTGGAATGGTGTGCACCTGTAATCCCAGCATTTAGGAGGGAGAGGCAGGAGGATCAGGACCAACACCAGCCTGGGCTACATAAGACCCTGTCTCAAATCCCCTAAGCAGCAGCAGCAGCAGCAGCAAAAACTATTTTTAAACACAAGGGCAGCCACGTAGGGTGATGCACACTCAGAAGGCCGAGCCGGAAGATCTAGAGTTTGAGGTCAATGTGAGCTGTGAGTCTGTGAGACTTAAATAATCCAACAAAGAGGGCATAGTTACCCCATCAGGAATCTCATGTTTAGACAGTGGGCTGTCAAAAGTCTACTTTATTTTCCAGTCTAAAGAAAAAAATCCAGACTACTCCCTCAGTGCTACACCTTCATGGCAGCCATGCACACACAGCTCAGCCTTCAGAAGGGGTCCCAGCAATCCATCCTCTAGAACCACAACCAGGTCAGCTCATTTTCTAGAGAAATTGAGGGCAGGACAAGCACCTGTCCCAGACCTGCAGGATTCCAAGCCCAGGCAGATGGTTAGGGTGTCTTCTGAAGGACAGGTGACAGTAGCCAAGCTGCCCCCACCTACAGTTCTGTACCAAGCTTCACACTCAATTTCCAGAAAATTACAGGCAAATTAAACACAAGCTATGAAACACACTGCCTGAACCAGAGGGCAGAGTCTGCAATGCAGTGTCCAAACCCAGTGACACCGCTCCACCACTAGGACCACCTAGTCCCCAGGGCCAAGGAGCCTAGCCTGGTACAGGATGGAGCTGAGAACAGAGTCTGAGTTCTACCCTGGTCTTCCCTGCCAGACTGTTGGGGAAAGCAGAACTTGTGGTGTAGCAGACAACAGACCCATCTGTCTGTCTGCTCCAGGACAGTCTCAAATAGCCCAACCCAGGCCTCTTTTTTTTTTTGGTTTTTCGAGACAGGGTTTCTCTGTGTAGCTTTGCGCCTTTCCTGGAACTCACTTGGTAGCCCAGGCTGGCCTCAAACTCACAGAGATCCGCCTGGCTCTGCCTCCCGAGTGCTGGGATTAAAGGCGTGCGCCACCACCGCCCGACCCAACCCAGGCTTTTGTGTGTACTCACGAATGAGCGTGCATAGCTCGTGGGGCAGCTTTCTTGAATGTGTAGCCAACACCTGCCTCCCCACATCCTCGAAGATCACAGGCCTGGACTCCAGGTTCATCATGAGCATGGACATCAGCTGTGTCTTGGCCCGCTCTAGCTCCACCTGAGAGTCAAACACCACCAGTCACTTATAGCTGGCTCAAGCTGGCAGAGGGGCTGACCTGAACATGTCCCAGTAAAAAGGCCTCCATGAGCCCAAAGATGAGCAGAGTGGAGATGCTGTTCCCCGTCTGGTTTCCAGTCTGGTACACCTCCTGGGCATGGGAGGAATTGCACTAGAAAGGCCTTCATCACACCCGAGACAGACCCATGCCTAATCTCTACTGCCTGTTTGAATCACAGGAAAGCAATATGCATCAGGAAGCCACACTTGGCTACACAGGAAAACAGAGGATGTTGATGAAACAAAGACTCTGGCGGCTCAGAGTCCTGAGCACAGGACTCAGACAGCAGAATCAACAGCTGAGCCTCTGACCAGGTGTGGACTTCAAATATGGCACCAAAGAATCAGGACCACCAGGGGAAGATCAAGCTGGGTATGTCAGCACTCACCTGTAAGGCCAGCATTCAGGAAGAGGTGGGGCAGGAGGACTCCAAGTTTGAGGTCAGCCTCGCTCTCTTATGAATTTATCTTAAAATAAGTTACTTGTCACTTGTACAATTTCAGGCAAATAATTAATACTGTAAAATTTATCTTAAATAGATTGACACAAGTGGAAAGCACTTTATCAAGTTATTAGTAGAAATACAGAGCATTAATTTTGGCTGTGCTGGGGGTGGAACCGAGGGCCTTGAGCATACCTAGCAAGCTCTCTACCACTCAGCCATACCCCCAGACTTTGGTTTGTTTTATACATTAGCTTAGGCTGGCCTTGAACTTATGACCGCCTGCCTCCACTTCCTGAGAGCTGGAATCACAGGCATGCATTATGCATTACCTTGCCTTGCCACCGCGCTTTTAATTTTTAAGCACATTTTAATTTTTTCAACAATGCTACCTTTTTTCCTTAAAAAGACAGTATGTGGCATGTGATCACTGAAGGAAACATGCACTATGGAGAAAGAAGGAAAGGCAAAATACATCCTCCACCATATCCACTGCACCAGTGCTGTGCCAACCTGTAACTAACACATGTAAAATCACCTTGCTTTTATGAGCTCTGGCCCAGGAAGTGACAAAACTTCCAAATATTAAGATACCAAAAACCTAAAGTCAGGCATGGTGGCCACACCTTTAATCCCAGCCCTCGGGAGGCATGGGCAAGCGGATCTCTGAGTTCGAGGCCAACCTGGACTACAGAGTTCCAGGACAGCCAGGGCTGCACAAAGAAATCCCATCTTGAAGAAGAAAAAAACAACAAAAAACTTGGGTTCCAACGTAAAATGGAGCCAAAGAAAGGTCTAGAAAAGACCCCACATTATTGCTCATCTTGTATAATGTTGCATTAACTCATGGTCATTCTATAAGAACCACTGAGAGGGACAGACTGTCCTTGGGGTAGCACTGGGGAGGCTCCACAGGAGAACGGCTCAGCCTGTGGCTCCTTCAGGTGTGTGACTTAGGTGGATCAGAGTGCAAGGGATGCTCCAGGCCTTACCAAATCTACTGTTCTGCCCATCAAGATAAACTCCTTGGTGATGATTTCCACCATTTCTCGAACCTATAAAGGAGCATGAGATAAGGGTGTGAGCTGAAGCACTGGCCTGCTGACTTCAAGAATACCCCTGCCAGGATCCGCAGAGCTGTGGTACTGCTTTGGAGTGTATGTGGAGAAGTGAGGGCTGAGGGCTGTATAGACACAGTGCTGCCTTTACCTGTCTTGGGTCTGCACTGGCATGAATGCATAGGAGGCCCGTGTCTTCATAGCTGTGGTGGTAGGAGGTTGCATTGTACATCCAGTGGTGCCTGTGAGGGGATATATTGTCTGTGTAAAGGGACAGGATGGCTGGAAGGTGTCAGCACAGTCCATGCACACAGCAGTGCAGGGACAGCAGCAGTAGCCCAGCAATACCCACCGATTGAGCACGTTGAGGTAGAGCCTAGAGAACATGCCTTTGCCAGGCCCTCCAGCTGAGAAGGAACCCCCTCCTCCCATCATCATATTCAGCACAGCAAAGGGGATGAAGTCCTCCTCCTATGGAATGCAGAGGGACAACAGTCGGCCACAGTGCCTTGGCCCTACTGATGCACCCGACCTATACTGGGACTTACCAGGAAGGAACAGCTCTCTAGTCCCACCATGATGTGTGTGAGCTCAGGAATTGGGGTTGGGCCAAGGCTGACATTGGACATGTCTCTCTCCACCTGTAACCAACCAGACGTGTCAGCAAGACCGGTAAACTGCCACTAAGCAAACAGCCACACTCAACCAGACACCAGGTGACCTCAGCCCTGTCAATTCTTGCCTTAAACAAGTGACATCCTCATACTGTCACAGCGCTGGACTGTACACTAAGGGGAAAGCACACGCACATCCATTAAAGCACATACCCAGAGGATATGTGGCACAAGCCCTGAGAGTCTTCCTGCTGAGTTACCTTGATGATTCCCCCAGTGTACTGTGCCACTGATCTGTCAACATCCACAGCCCCAGTAGCTCCCCAGGCAGGCTGAGCTCCCAGGAGGTACTTTCTGGCACATTCCACCAGGTGCTCATGCTCCACTCCCACTCCAGCAAGCACCATACGGTCCGGGGTGTAGTAGTTCTTCAGGTAGGAATGCAGCACTTCTCTATCAATCTTTGCTATGTTTTCTGCAGGGCAAAACCGGTGCAGGCCCACTGTGTTCTCCCTAAAAGCAGCCTGAGGCAGACAGAAGGGGAATAAACAAAGTGAGAAAGAAAACAACAGATCCCAAGGCAAGACTCCCCAACATGGTCTATAGCCACAACTGTGACAAAAAGGCTGGGCATTATCTATGGTCTGGCTCTGTTTGTTTGAGAGGTGGCACATGCCTATCTTAGCACTCAGGCAACTGAGGCAGGGAGATTACGAGTTCAAGACCAAACCTGAACAGTATAGCAACTGTCTCAAAAAACAACTAAGAAGCTAGGCCTGTCTGTAAGCCCCGCCACCTGCAAGGCCAACAGCAGGGAGAAGCACACGTGGGCTCCTATTTTACTTCATGAATCATCTCGGTGAGCAGTGGCTCTGGATCAGGTCTCATGTTCAGGTCCTCAAGTTCAAACTGGACAGCCATCCTTGTCATCTCAATTTCTTCATCTGCAAGAATCCAAACGGGTTTGGTCTGAACGAACAAGGTGGAAGGCAGCAGCACTACACCTGAGCAGCTCGGCCTGGCAGGTGATGTCATCACCTTCTAGGGAAAGCCTTAGAGCACCTGTGTATGAAAGGGAGCATGCCAGATGACTATTAGGGACCCCGGCCTCTTGTTGTGCTCTGTTCTGCAGCCCCTTGGACCTGCTCCAAGCTCAGCTGCCTCATCTGCTGTCTGTTCCAAAACACACCTGTGACGACACAAGGTGGGTGTGATGGCACTTAGGACACAGACACCAACTGAGTCAGGGGTCTATTCCTCAGCCGGAGATATGAGGCCAGGCTGCTCTGTAAAGGGCAGCTGGAGGGAACCGGTTCCCTCCAGGATCCTCCTAACAGGAATCTCCAAGTCCTGCTATTTGCAAGGCCAGAGAATAATGGAGACCATGCAAGGGAAACTTCTGTAGGCATAGATGACACTGGGTGTTTACACACAGGATAAAAGGCATTTCTCAAACAGAATTTCAATAAACCCTTTAACTTTTCAGAGAGATGTATGAAAGTACTAAGCATTTGTACAACCTGTTTAAACACTGGCGCCACCTCCAATGACTGACACGTGAGTATCTAGCTCCAACAGTGCCCTCCCTCAGTTACAGCCCTTCCAAAGCCCCCCTAAGAACCCAGCCACAGAGCCACACCTGTCAGGCAGGGGTGCAGAACCACGTCAGCCAGCAGGCCCACCACAGTGTCCAAGCCTTTGCTGTCAGCAGACACAGCATACATGGTGGTGTCTCTAGATGGAAATAAGGCACAATGGCAGGTTTACACCAGAGGCGCCACAAATGTCCACAGTGAGGCTTTCCACAGATAATGTGGAACCAGACAGAGTTGGTTCTCCCTCTCTCCAGGCTTCCCCAGCTGGTCCAGATGAAGACTGGCTTCACGTGGAAACAAGCCCAGCTTCAGACAACTGTCAGGGGCCTGCTGTCTAGCTTAGCATTCCTCATAGGTCAAGGCCTGGGCAATTACAAGTTCACAGGATGGCAGGGAAGAAACAAGCACGGCATGCTTTGTATCCTCAGCACTCCATCAGGCCTGCTGGTTAATCTCTGCAGCCTCTCTGATTCGAGGGACTCCAAGAGATAGATAAGACCAAGAACAAAGAGACTAGTTCCACATGGACACACACCTTGAGGTCTGGCAGTCACAGATACCACCATGCTTCTCCAGCGTAAGCAGAATTTCATCTTTGCTGTCAAATCGAGCAGTAGACTACAAAAATAAGAAAACTTAAGTAAGCAATCCAAAACCCAAGAAATAGCAAGAAAAGTTTACTTTTACTTTTAAACACACAAAATTATCTCCTATGTCTTTTACGATTTAGCATCAACTTCACAACTGAATCATTAACAATACAAGTTCTAAAAAGAGAAAAACTGAAAAGTCATAAAAATTACACTGACCGAAAATGCCAATTTTTCCAAAAAATGAGCAATTCCACTGAGATATTTTGCTTCATATCGTGATCCTGAATTAATAAGAACTGGTAAGAAGAAGAAAATTGACAGGTTATGTCAGATATTTAAAACATATTTAGTCAACAGAAAGCTTTCAAGGCCATGGTTGTATCTTGACCAGTCATCATCACACGGGGACAATGAACACATCTTTTTTATCCTTGGTGACAGTCTTACAGACACACACAAGTTAATGTTTATGGAATCCTATCCTATACACAATGGAAACTTCTAGAATTACAGAAAAGTAAAATGGGGGAGGGGCATGCCTTACATACCACCTCCAAATATGGCCATTGTTCACATCTTGGGTAAGTTTTCAAGATTAACAAGCTTCCCCTGTGAGTAATCTACGATGGACACAGTAATTACAGCTGTCAAACCGGAGAGCCCACCTCAACATGCCGATAGAACTTACTTCCTACGGTACAGAATTGTCCAAACTTATTTTGAGATACCACACGAAGCCCATTGTCCAGCGTAGTAACTTTGGTTTCAAACTTTTCCTGTCCATCAACTGTAGCGAAGACAGGCTTGGGCACTCCGGGTAAGGGAGAAGAGAGGGGGATGTTGGGATATGTGGCGCCACTGCTGAACCGTCTGTGTGCAGGAGGTCCAAGCCTACAACAGAGCAACCAGCCAGTTACATGCACCAGTGGTGACCACGCACGTGCACATGTGAGTGCATGAGAAGTCAACAGGGAAGTCTTCAGGAGAATTTACTCCATGGGCCTCGACAGAATGTGTAAGAGCCATGGAGATCCAGGTTCTGCCATAGGACCTCAGGCAAGCTGGTTCAAATCTTTGGGTCCTTTTTAACAGAAAAATAATTATAGATATCTGGTGTCCAAGGAGGTCAGAAGAGGGCGCTGGATCCCCTAGAAGTGGAGTTATGAATGCTGTTAGCCATCATGTGGGTGCTGGTAACCAAACCCAGAGGAAGCAATCGGTACTTTCTCTTAACCGCTGATCCATCTCTCCAGCCCCAGGTCTTTGGGTTTTCACTGCCCATTCAGGACAGCAGTCTGTGTGAAAAACCATTCCCCGCATGTAAGACCCTGGGCCAGCCCTGCCCCTCAGGAACTCTTGCCCTTGGGTCTAGAAGACCCCAGCCGGCTGACTCTACCAACCCCTCCAAACAACTTCCAGTCCTGGGGCTCGTTCTCCAGGCCCAACGCGCCTGCGCTCTGCCCCAGGGTTTATTCTCTTCCAGTTATATAGGGTGCCTGGTCCCCCCAGTCCCCACTTCTTCCCGACCGGTCGCGCCTCGACTTACCTGGGCCGCGCGCACCGAGCCGCAGAGCCCCGAAGCAACCGCGCGGCCGCCCACACCGCCGTCGCCATCGCGCCGCCGCGCTTCTGCGGTCACTTCCGCTTCCGGCCCCGCCCCGCGGCGTTCGGCGCTGGCTTCCGGCCGGCCGTGCCGGATCGGGCATAGGCTGGCAGCGGCTCGGTGGGCCATGGGGTCGCGGCCGGGCTAGGGCGCGGCGATGTCAGGCTACGCGCGGCGTCCGGGCGCGCCCCCACTATCGAGGACGCGGAGCCTCGTGGTTCCCGACGGTGAGCAGCACGCGACTGGGGCCAGGCCGGGTCGGGGGGCGCGGGCGGAGGCGACCCGCGGTGAAGCCGCTCTTGTTGTCGCTTACAGCTCCTGCGTTCTATGAGCGCCGGTCTTGTCTCCCCCAGCTAGACTGTGAGCGCCCCCATGGCGGGGATCTGCACCCCCACCTCTTCGGCTTTCGGCCGACGTTTATGTGCTATGTGCCCAGCCCGGTGCTGGCTTCGGTAGGAGACACAGGTGAGAGTCGGGGCGCCGGCCGCAGTGCGGAGCTGGACCGCGCGGGGAGCCCTCCCCACAGCCCGCCCGCCCGCCCCAAGGCAGGAAGGTCAGTGCCCGGTGGAGCTTGGAGACCACTTCAGCCCACCGGATTGGGAGAGGCCAGGGGCTGGACCTAGTGGGTCTGCGTTCATCGGCACCTGCGCCTTGAGGGCGCAGGAGTGTATAGTTTACTGCGCCCAGCTTCAGGAGACATCCTTTTAGTCCCAGACCAGGGCCAGTCAATGGGAGTCAGGCGGTCTGCGGTCTTCACCTCCCTGGACAAATGCTGCAGTCATAAGGCTTGCTGTGATTACGGTGAGCTGATAATGTCTCTTTGCAGATTTTGGCTATGGAAAGGGGAAATGTACTAAGCAAGGTCCATCGGGAGCCCATGAGACGCGCTTTGGAGGTAGAGTAGCTCAGTGATTCTTTTTGTCCTCTTCCTCAGAAACGGTGCCAGGCATGGTCTGGCCATGGACAGTCAGTGACAGGGTTTAATGGGTGTACCTGGAGCCCAAAAGATCAGTGGAGATAGAAGTCCAAGGATTGGAGACTGGGTGTGAGGGCAAGATAACCTAAGGTGTCAAGAGGTGCCTGGGAGGTGGAGAATATCATCAAAGGGCCCTGTAGAGTCAGCAGGACACAAGTCACAGGAGCCTACTTGACTCAGGCTGGCACCTGGAAGAGACCCACATAAGTAACTGGAGTGTGGTAGGTGTGGAGAAAGGCAGAGGCTGGTCAACAAGGGTATCTGGAGAAAAAGTCAGAGGAAGGGATGACATGGAGTAGTTCTGGGCACTGTGGCATCTCAGAAGCTTTGAAGCACCTACAGGGGTATCCTTTAGCCCACACTGAGTGTGTGGAGCAAAGTCAGCCTTAGCCATCTGGAAGATTCACTGGAGAGCTTCAGTGGTAGACCAGTTGCCTGAATGTGTGTGTGTGGGGACCCTGGATTTGATCTTTGGCACAGCATTTTTTTTTAAGGTGGTAAGGGATATCTGGGGGAGGCCAAGGGGTGAGAGCAAGCCAAAGCAGGCCTGTTCCACTCTCTTTGGGCAGCTTTCCTGTTCTGTAGCATTCTTTGAGTCACAGTTGAGATGTGATGGAGACACAAGATGTGGTTGGAGCCTTTAACAGTCTTTGTGGTGTCCATTATTTCAGGTGACAAACTTGAAGACCTTGAAGAAGCCAATCCGTTTTCCTTCAAAGAGTTTCTGAAAACCAAGAACCTCAGCCTATCAAAAGAAGACACGACCAACAGTCGAATTTACCCGAAGGTACATCTGGGAAGCTGTCGGTGGTTGCCTTTGACGACATCTCTTCTAACTTACAGCTTTGGAGACAGACATTTGAGTGTGGGGAGCAAAGCAGGACAGCTGTAGCTGCTGATGGAGAAACTGGGTGGAGCAGCTGCCTGGCCCCTTTGGTAGATGAGATAGGCCTGCTTTGTGCAAGCTGAGCATAAAGAAGGCTGAGCATTGGCTTGCAAGTCGAAATGTTTATCTCCACTGTTTTTAGGAAGCCTCGAGGCACCCACTGGGACTAGACCACAGCTCCCCTGCCTCCCAGCCCGTGGGGTATGGCCTGGAATATCAGCAGCCGTTTTTTGAAGACCCAACAAGAGCCAGGAACCTGGATGATGATGAGGAAGAAGATGGATGGAATGAAGCCTACCTGCCATCTGCTGTGGAGCAGACTCATTCCTCTAGGGCCACAGAGAATTCATCGCCCTGTGGCACCTACCTTTCCTTTTTTTCCAACGCATCGGAGCTGGCAGGTCCTGAGTCTTTGCCCCCATGGACGCTGAGTGACACTGACTCAAGGGTCTCCCCAGCATCCCCAGCGGGGAGTCCTAACACAGACTTTGCAGCTCACGGGGAGTCCCTGGGAGACAGACACCTTCGGACGCTGCAGATAAGTTACGAAGCAGTAAGTGACGGCTGTGGGACACTGAACACAGCCGAGCAATGTCCTGGAGAAAAGCTGCAGTCATCCACTTCCTGGGTGGCCTGGGCTTAATGCCAAACACATTATTCATGTAATATTCTGCTGTAGAATTTCCCTAGAGAGGGGCCTAGAGATATAGCTCAGTAGTAGCATTTTTCCTAGCACTTGGGAGGGCCCGGGTCCTGAAAAATAAGAAAGAAAATGGAATTTCTCCATGGGGAACTCTCCCCTTGGGTGGTTTTGGTTGTGCTGTTAGTATAGCAGGCTGGGAAGTACTGTGGTGACCTCAGAGGCAGGCAGGCATGAGCTAGAATAAAGAAATGGTCTGTTGGAAGTGTTGGCCTGAGGACATCCTGCTGAATGTCCTACATGAAGGTTTTAAAACCAGTCACCTAGAAACATTCGAGTCTGTTGCCACAGTCATCTTCTCTATAAGGGTGAAGGGTGAGGTATTTAAGTTCTGGAGCTGGGTACATAGTACACAGCTGTCGTTCTAGCGCTTGGAAAGTGAAGGTTCAAGGCTACCCTTTGCTATATAGAAACAAGTTAGAGGGCAACCTGGTTACAGGAGATGCTGCCTCAGAAAGATATTTCATAAGCAAATGGGATGTGTCTCCACACTTCAGCCCTGCATCAAATGCAAGGTTCTACCTCCAGACCGACCAAAGAAAATATTCCAGAACAGAAGTGTGTTCCACAGTAGTGTGGGTGTCTAATGAGGGGTTTTGTTTTGTTTTGTTTTTCTCTACAGCTGAAAGATGAAAATTCTAAGCTCAGAAGAAAGCTAAATGAGGTTCAGAGCTTCTCTGAAACTCAAACAGAAATGTATGTAAACTTGTAGTTAGGCATCACCTTACAAACCTTCTCTACCATTCAGAGAACCTGGTTCCAAGGGATGAGGTACCTAGCTGCTTGTCATCCATAAACCTTAAAGCAGCAAACACACTTTTTGTGTTCTGTTTTAATCTTCTTAAGCAACAGACACAAGCCAGCTGAACTTTGTCTTGGTTGGCAGAGCTTGAGAAAATGGTTATCTGTACCTTCCACTGGGAGCATGGAACAGCAATGGCTGGAGGTCCTTGCCGCCTTGTGGCTGCCTGGGGGCACCTGCTCCATCCAGGGGCTCTAGTGGGTTGGTTTCTCCAGTTAATCAGGCTGAAGTGCTATTGGAAGCATCCTTGCCAGTGGCCTGGAGAACTCAGTTCAGTGTTTCCTTTACTGAGGGTGAGGACGCTTGAGCGAAAGTTGGAAGCGAAGATGATCAAGGAGGAGAGTGACTTCCATGACCTGGAGTCGGTGGTCCAGCAAGTGGAACAGAATCTCGAACTGATGACCGTACGGAGGGGCTCTGCTCTGGGGTAGTGGGCAGGGGACAAGAAGCTGCTGAGACAGGGCACTTGCTGCTGTTGCTAGAGTCCACAGCTGGACCTTGAGTCTCTCACCATGCTAAGTATGTGTTCTGTGGTAGGCCAGCATACCCTGATACTGTAAACAGGTTGTGTCTTGGGGTGGGTGGTCCCCAGTGCTGTTGGTGAGCAGAGGCAGAGCCCAGGTCCTAAGGGATGGGTATCCATGGGCAGAGTAACCAGGAAGGGAGGTTATATAGTTGATTGCTATCTGTGGAGCTAAGTGTCCTGTACTGACATATGACATAGCCTTATTGATATGTATTGTGTTTATTTTGGGGGGCCACAGAAACGGGCTGTGAAAGCAGAAAATCATGTCATGAAGCTGAAACAGGAAATAAATTTGCTCCAGGTAAGTAGAGAGAAGGGTTTAACTGTTTGTTTTTTCCTTTGTAAAGTCCCATAGATGTGAGTTCAGAGAAACAAATTGTGAGCCAGGCATAGTGATGTTTGCTTATAATCCCAGCATTCGCCGGGCGGTGGTGGCGCACGCCTTTAATCCCAGCACTCGGGAGGCAGAGCCAGGCGGATCTCTGTGAGTTCGAGGCCAACCTGGGCTACCAAGTGAGTTCCAGGAAAGGCGCAAAGCTACACAGAGAAACCCTGTCTCGAAAAACCAAAAAAAAAAAAAAACAAAAAACAAAAAAAAAAAAAAAAATAATCCCAGCATTCAGCAGGCTGAGGCAAAAGAATAGTCATAAGTTTAAGGCCAGCCTGAGTCTATAGGGCAAGAAGCACCTGTTGTGAGTCGATCAGGGCCGGGCTCAGCCCCGTGTGCAAGTCTGTGCCTCTTCAGAAGGATGCAGTGGTTTTCCTCTGGAGTGCCTTGTAACATTGACTTCTCACCCTCTTTCTAGGCACAGCTGTCCAACTTCAAGCGAGAGAATGAAGCCCTGCGGTCAGGCCAGGGTGCCAGCCTTACAGTGGTGAAGCAAAACACCGATGTGGCCTTGCAGAACCTCCATGTTGTCATGAACAGTGCACATGCGTCCATAAAGTAAGTCCCTGGATGGCCTGGCTGTCAGATGTTCTAGCTCTACAGTCTGACTAGACCAGGAGGAGAAGTGTGCTAAGTGGTCTGGCTAACCTGCTAGCTTACACTATAGGCAGTCAATCAGGGTTAGTCTTTTGGTTTTGAGACAGGGTCTCACCATGTAGCTTCTGACTGGCCTAGAACTATGTAGACCTGGCTGGTCTTGAACTTACAGAGATCTGTCTGCCTCTGCTTTAGAGTGCTAGGATTACAGGCATGCACCACCATGCCTGGCTTGTTTTTGAGATTATTTTGAGACAGAGTCTCACTATGTAGCCCTGGCTGCTCTGGAACTATGTGTAGACCATGCTGGCCTCAGACTAACAGAGATCCCCTGCTTCTTTTTCTCAAGTTCTGAGACTAAAGGTACACATTATCAATTTAGGTTTTTGTTTTTGGTTTTGGAGACAGGGTTTCTCTGTGTAGCTTTGTGCCTTTCCTGGAACTCACTCTGTAGCGCAGGCTGGCCTTGAACTCACAGAGATCCGCCTGGCTCTGCCTCCTGAGTGCTGGGATTAAAGGCGTGTACCACCACCGCCTGGCTAGGTTTTTGTTTTTATTTTTATTTATTTTTTATTTATTTTTTTTTTTGGGGTTTTTCGAGACAGGGTTTCTCTGTGTAGCTTTGTACCTTTCGTGGATCTCACTCTGTAGACCAGGCTGGCCTCGAACTCACAAAGATCCGCCTGCCTCTGCCTCCCGAGTGCTGGGATAAAAGGCGTGTGCCACCACCGCCCGGCTAGGTTTTTTTTGTTGTTGTTGTTGTTGTTTGTTTTTATTTATTTATTTTGGTTTTTTGAGACGGTGTAGTTTTGTGCCTTTCCTGGATCTCATTCTGTAGACCAGGCTGGCCTTGAATTGAACTCACAAAGATCCACCTGCCTCCGCCTCCAGTGCTGGGATTAAAGACGTGTGCCACCACTCCCCGGCTAGGTTTTTATTTTTAATTATTATTTTTATTTTGTTTTTTCGAGCCAGTGTTTCTCTGTGTAGCCCTGGCTGACCTGGAACTCTATAAACCAGGCTGACCTCAAGCTCAGAGATCTGCCTGCCTCTGCCTCCTAAGTGCTGAGATTAAACGCGTGGGCCACCATTGCCAGGCAGGATTTTTATTTTTTATTTTGTATACAGTGTTCTGTCTGCATGAATGCTTACAGGCCAGAAGAGGGCACCAGATCTCATTACAGATGGTTGTGAGCCACTTTGTGGTTGCTGGGAATTGAACTCAGGACCTCTGAAAAGCAGCCAATGCTCTTAACCACTGAGCCATCTCTCCAGCAGGATTTTTATTTTTTAAAATTTATTTTTACTGCATGTACCTTTGTGTTTTGCCTGCATGTATGTCTGTGTAAAGGTTTCGGATCCCCTGAAACTGGAATTGCAGGCAGTTATGAGCTGCCTTGTGAGTACTGGGAATTGAACCCCAGAGAACCTTCTTACCTGGGAGATGTGGGTGCATGATACCACCGCTTGACTCCAGCTCCTTTACCTACAGACCCTGCAGCTCTGAATAAAGGGGATGATGTAACTTCCCCCTTATCCAGAAGGCTGTCACAGTGAGCATACTGTCCACTAGTCAGTTGATGATGGTTTAAACACTCCCAAGGCTGCAGCCTGGCACACCTGTCAAAGTGTAGTTATCTGACACATGAAAGCATAGCAGTCCCCCTGGTAGTTCCCCTCAGGGCTAGGAATGTGGCTTGCAGTGACTGCTGCCCACATCATTGAGAGTACTGCACCACTACCTTGGCTTAGGCAAAGAGCAAAATTCAGAATCAGTTTCTACTGAACTTGTCTGGCTTCCAGCCCACCATCTGTACCTGCCTTCCCTGAGATCTACTGCTAGACCCAGGGTAGCTGGCCAGTGCACAAGCACACGGGCCTGAGGACAGCCACACAAAGCCCAGTGGGCCAAACCTTGATTGATCTGAGGAACTTTCTCTGGGCTGGGACCCTTTCCTTCAGGTCTGTCACTGGCTGCTTTTGCACAGCTCGAGTAATGGCCCTGGTATCTGTCTGTTTTCAGGCAGCTGGTGTCTGGAGCAGAGACCCTGAACCTTGTTGCTGAAATCCTCAAGTCCATCGACAGAATCACTGAAGTTAAGGATGAGGCGGACTCTTGAGAACCACTGGCTGCCACCAGTTCCCACCACCTCTGCACCACCATCACCACCATGTCTTCCAGATGTGCCCCTAACTGTGCAGTCTTCACCAAAGCATTTCACGGCCTACACAGTGTTACCAGAGACCACCTGCAGGATGGGCTCCTTTCCACCAGCTGCACCTAACAGTTTACTGCAGGCCTGTGGGGAAAGTCCCACTGTTGATAGACTCACTGATTTACTGGAAGGCATTTTATAAAATCCTGCAATTTTCACAAATCACTAAAGCTGAAAACAGCACTTTTGTAAGAAGCTTCTTCCACTATCCTCTCAAATTCAGCTGTGGGATAAACTCAGTCTCAGCCTCAACTTTGTTAGGCTGAACACTAAGTGAGCCAGTGTGGAAGTGAGCGGCCTGTACAGGGACCTGTGCCTTTTCTCTGTCATTCAGTGCCTCACTAGCTGACGGCTGACGCTGTGGCCTTCCCAGGGTGGCTCCCGTAGTCAGCAAGGCAGCCCCACTCGGTAGATAGTGTCCTCCCACCAGGACCATAGGACCAACCAGAGTCACAGCTATTCCACATTACAGAGCTTTGTGAACTCGCTCGCTGCCTGAGCCCTCCGCTTTGCAGAGCCATTGGGGGCTGTCAGTTTTCATGCACGTTACGTGTCAATGAGCCTTTCGCACAGTGCAGTTCAGACTAAATTTAAAGGACACGTACACCCTGGGGAGTCAACACCAGGTCTCTGGGCTGTCTGACAGATTGTTCAAGGACACGCAAGGCATAATCGGCACCCTGTGATGTGCTGAGGGGTGGGGGTTTGGGGACCATTTCCCTATAGATTTTTTTAAATTTTCCTTTTCCCCTCCTGTTCAGATCGACAGCTTCCTTGTCTAAATAAATCCTGAAGATCATTTGTCCTGCCTTGTCATTCTGGCTTAGTCAAGGGATTCATGCTGGAGAACCAGCCCTGCTCATTTAATCTCAAGGTCTGCATCCCCAGGGGGTGTTCCCTGTCATTGCTGGCTTATCAGAGCCCCAGGTTCTTGACCGCTGGAGTCAAGCATATTACAAGAATCACTACATTGTCAGTATGACTGTGTGAGCCACATCTTGGCTGCACATGTTGAGGCTGGGTGAGTGGAAGCCTAGCATCAGATGTTCAGACAAGACACTAAACTACTGGGCCCTCCAGCTCAGCTACAAGGAAAGTTGCAGTTTTCTAGAAGCCATGATGTAGCATCCCCACCTCCACTGTTGGTGTCAGTGACTCAGCAGAACGAAGTGCAGGGTGGAGGGACATGGAGACCAGGCTAGTGTGCCCTTTGCCCACAGGGCTTGAGGCACAATTGCCATCCAGAGCTGCCTTCAGCCTGCCCCCACTACTGTGAGATGGGAGCTGCATATCTGCTTCTATACTATTCTCCAGGCTTATGTGCGAAGTGTTAATAGATTAAAATTTTACAAGCACCACAGGGCATGGGGATTGATGCATGCCTTTATTCATAGCACCATGGAGCAAAGGCAGAAGGATCTCTGAGTTTTAGGTCAGCCTGTTCTACACAGACCCTCTCTCTCTCAAAAAAAAAAAAAAAAGTTACCAGTACAATGGTGAAATTTGTCAGACTTGCCCCACACAAACAGGTCCTGTACACGGAAGATTAAATACTAGGAACCAACAGGTCTGTTTCAATGCCCCAGACTCGGATCAATCCCAACTCTGGGCCAGACTGGCCATGACTCTACAGTCTGTTTTGTTTGAGAGAGGGTCGACATAGTCCTGGAATTTGCTGTGTAGACCAGGCTGGACTTGAACTCACAGAGATCTGCCTGCCTCTGCCTCTTTAATGCTGGATTAAAAGGATGCACCACCACTCTCCGCTTTTGTGGCTCTAGTTCTTTGTGGTTCACAACGGCTCTGTCCTCACTCTCAGTAGTGTGGGCAGGTGGCTTCTATTCAGTTCACCATAAGGCTGGGGCCTTTCCCAAGTCCCACAACTGGCAAGTCGCTGAGCCGGGTTTTCACCAGCCTTGTGCCTCAAGCCATTGCCCTGCCCCTGCCACTCACACACATTATTAGACACTAGAAAGAGCCCCCCAAATTCCCTATCCAGTCTTGTTGATGTGTTGGCCTCTAAGACAAACCAGGCAGAATGTTCCCGAATGAATGAATGTCCATTTCAGGCGGTCTCAGGTTGTGGACTCTGGGGTAGCCAAATGTGGGACAGTACTTAGCTACACACTCACTGATCATTCATCGGAACCCAGGACACCAGGGACGAAACGGGCAGCTCCCAGTGAACTTGCAGGAAGCTGAGCTCCTCTTTAGGGCCCCACCCCAGCAGCCGTCCCAGCATGCTCTGCGCCTCGGCCTGGGGCGGGACTTCCGGTACGAGCCTCCTGAGTTCCGTGGCCCGCAGATGTGCGTGTGGTCGCCTGGGAGACGGAACAGGCTGTGGCGTGTGTAGGGCGCCCTTGCAGGTGAGGACCGGCGGGCTGCAGCTAGTAGGCGTTGTGTCCGGGAGGAGCGGGGCAGGCAGCGTGGGGAAACCGAGGCCTGGCGTGGCGACGACCCTGCCGGAGCGGAAAACCCGAATGCCGAGCCCAGCCGAGGTCCAGCGACTAGTGAGACACAGCAGTTTTGCACAGTGCGGTGCTTCGAGCCGCTGCTCTTCCCCGTTATGCGCCGCAGCACCAGGGATCAAGCCTGGCTAATCTAATCATCGAATCCAACCACGAAGGGTGCATGGGCCCTCAACTTCCTTGCCAGGAGTCAGGATATGCCCTTAGATGGGACAGGCAGAAAGATGCCTCTGATGTAGTGAAGGCGGCCTGAGGCTCCCAACTTAGGACTTGAACATGTGAGGGCAACGCGGTGGGGGTGGGGGTGGGGGATGGAATTTCTGCCGCCTTAGATCACACGTTGCCTTTTCGTTGGTGGCCCGGGGCCCAGTGGCAGTGAGTGGTTCTTGCTAGGTCTGCAGACCTGGCTGCTCCTAACCAAGGTTCGTTAGAAGTAAGACATCTTGTTCAGGAGCGACATCGCTGAAGGGGATTGCGTTGTTTTGATGCAGTCAGGCAAGGTGTGCTGTCAACACCTCAATAGTAAGAAATCAAGCTAAGAGCAGGATGTTTTTCTCTTCATTTCTGACTCTGAGTGTGAACTTGTGTTTGATTTTTGTTTGAGACAGGATTTCACTAATGGCCTGAAATTCGGGGATCCAATCTGCCTGTCCTCCCAAATGCTAGGATTAAAAGTGCATGCAGCCTCGCAATGGTGACACACACCTTTAATCCTAAAACTCGAGAGACAGAGGCAGGCGGATCTCTTGAGTTCGAGGCCAGCCAGGGTTACACAGAGAAACCCTGTCTCAAAAAACCAAAAATTAATTAATTAATTAATTTAATGAAATAGAAAAATAAAAAGTGTGTGCCACCACACTCTGGTTTTTTGTTTGTTTAGTTGTTTTTTTTCGGACAATGTTTCTCTGTGTATCCCTGGCTTTCCTGGAACTCTCTCTGTAGACCAAGCTGGCCTGGAACTCAGAGATCCACCTGCCTTTGCCTCCTGAGTGCTGGGATTAAAGGAGTGGGCCACTATGCTCAACTTTCACACCCAGCGTCTTATTATATTTGTTTATTTGCTTATGTGTATGTGGCTTGGTGGCAAGTACCTTTACCTGGTGAGCCATCTCATCCACCTGAGAGTGTGTTTTCTATAATAGTCTTTCATGCTTCTCTTCCCGATTTCCTTCACTCTCAGACTTTGCTTAGTGTTCCCAAGAGAAAGCCTCCTTCGTGCTGTAGTAGACACTTGCTCTGTGTCAGGCAGCACTGTGTGCTGTTCTGAAAAGAGAAATCTCAGAGCAAGCAAAGCCATTCAGCACTGTGTAGAGCAAGGCCACCTGCAGCTGCGATCATGGTTTAGATTACAAGGGCTGAAAGTCTTTTGCTCTGCGCTTTCTGCTTTTGGTGACCAGCTCCCTCTGGTTGGACACGGCACAGACAGAGGCCACACAAGTAGACTGTTTTTACCTATGTTGATGGTAGCCTCAAGGAAGGCAGAGTCATTTTCAGGTGTTGAGTCAAGAACAGGAGTTCCTGGGTGTAAAAGTGTCAGCTTGAAGGAACTTAACCTCAGGATACCCACATGCTGATCTTGAGCCTGGGTCTCTATCTGGGTAGCCCATTGCCTGCTTTTGAACAGACTCTTGCCATCTCCAGCAAGTGTGTGTCTGAAGAAGGATGAGATCTAGACACAATTTCTCATGTTCATAATACTGTGAAGGCAGGCTGAAGCCATGGACATCGACGCCGAGAGAGAGAAAATAACACAGGAGATCCAGGAGCTCGAAAGGATTTTGTATCCTGGATCCTCCAGCGTCCATTTGGAGGTCTCTGAATCCAGTCTCAGTTCGGACTCTGAAGCAGGTGTGCACATGTGTCTGGGCTAGCATGGCATGGCTGGAGCGGTTGGATGTACCCTTTAGCTGTATTAGGCTGTGGGCTGCTCTGTGGCCAGACTCTGTTTCTTGCTCAAACTGTCCTCTGCTTTTACCTCAGCAAGAAAGTTCCTTCCATTCCCTCAGCTTTAGCTCCCAGGCCTGCATGTGCATACCTGCCTGCCTCTGCTGCCATCTGGCCTGGGACCCTCTAGGCAACAGTGGCACCCTGGTGGGAGGGGAGGGCCTTGAGTTCAGCCTGTCTGCCTGCGTAATCTGCATGGCCTAGACACTCAGCATTTCTTTCCTGAGCTTAGTGGATAACCCTCCAATGGGACCCTGTCATGAGAGCTCATCCCTATCCGCAGTATGCTTTGCTACCCATGCTCCCGCTCTAACATAATGTGCTTGTGTTTCTTACAGATTTCCTGCCTGATGAGGACTTGGAAACGGCTGGTGCCCCCACCTTGGTAATTGCTGCTTACCAGGCTGGGCTGCTGGATTACATTTGCTGCTCCCTTCCAAACTGACCCAAGAGGGCTTGGTTTGCACCCCTCTTGGTTTTTCTACAGCTGATACCCATTTATTGTGAAAATAAGGCATCCCAAAGTGTTACTTTTTGTGGTGCTAGGGATGGAATCCAGGGGCTCCTTCACCCTAGGCTCACACCTCCCACTGAGCTGTACCCCTGAACACAAATTATCAAAACTAAGGTTATCGGCAGAAGTAACCACTCTGACAGGCTGGTAACTACTGCTGGTAACAGCTGCTGGCTTTTCCTGAGCTCACACTAAAAACATGAGATGTGGGAGGCAGCAAATCATGTGTCTGGGCCCTGCTTCACAGCTTAACCGCTGTGCCTGTTTCCCGGTCTAGACAGTGGTCACTGTAGATGACTTAGAAAAGCACCTGGCAGAGATCTATTCCTACCAGAGTTGCTAATCATATTTTGATCGGTTTAGGAATTTTGTTTGGGGAAATTTTTACAGTTTGCTTATTTCCTTACTAAGCGAACAAGAATAGAGTCCCTTAGTGTTTAAGGACTATGTGTCTGCTCACTAGACTGACACAGCTCTGAAGTCATTGGATAGAGACTGAAGTTTCGTGGTCCTGCCTGGGCAGCAGCCGTTTTTATAAAATAATCACTCAGAGGCTTAATATTAATTACAAGCTGTTTGGTCTATGGCCCAGGCGTCTTACTAACTAGCTCACTCATCTTAAATTAACCCATTTCTATTAATCTATATATCACCACATGTCTTGTGGCTTTACCTGAGTTCCATTACATCTTGCTTCTCAGGCAGCGGCTCACAGTGGCTCCTCTGACCCTGCCTTTCTTCTCCCTGTCTCTCTTGGATTTCCCACCTGGCTGTCTCCTGTCTTGCCATAGGTCACCGCAGCTTCTTTTTTTGTTTGTTTGTTTTTGTTTTGTTTGTTTTTCGAGACAGGTTTCTCTGTAGTTTTGGAGCCTGTCCTGGAACTCACTCTGTAGCCCAGGCTGGCCTCGAACTCACAGAGATCTGCCTGCCTCTGCCTCCCGAGTGCTGGGATTAAAGGCGTGCACCACCACCGCCCGGCTTCAGCAGCTTCTTTATTAACCAGTGGTAGCAACATATATTCACATGTACAAAAGACCATCCCACAGCAATTGGACATTTGGCATTCCCAGGTTTTGACGATGATGGCTATTCAGGGAGTTTCCTTGCTGAGATCTGACACTTGAGGTGCTGGGGATGGGGGCAAAACAAACTTTCTGAAGTTCAGGCTTCAGATACTTCGGGACGCCTTATTTTCACAATAAATACAAACATGGACGCTGCTTGCTGTGGTACACTGACCCCCAACCCAGCACATGCTTCACAAGCACATCTCATGTTGTTGATTTGAAAAGATGCACACACTCCGGCTTGAGGATGATGGGCTCTGTTTCCAAGTATAACTCCTCCCTTCCCTAAGTAGGGTCAGCTCCTGGTTCCACATTCAGTGGGCTTATACTAGGGATACTTCAGGGTCCCTTGTGGGTTTGGGCTTGAGCGTGGCAACAAGGGGGTTGCCCTCTCTTCATTTGCCATTTCTGGCTCTTAACCAGGAAGAGGAAAGGTGGAGTGAGGCCAGCAATGAGGAGGAGGACCCCAAGGACAAAGCTCTTCCTGAAGACCCCGAGACTTGTCTGCAGCTAAATATGGTCTACCAGGAGGTGATCCAGGAGAAGCTAGCAGAGGTTAGCCAGCTGCTGGCCCAGAATCAGGAGCAGCAGGTAAGAGCCTACTCAAGGCCTGTATAAGCTCTCCTGACCCTCAGTGTCCCACAGGATCAAGTTCCCAGGACAGGGCTCAGAGTGGATCTGTTCACCCACCTCCTGACTGCTTCCTTTTCTTGGCTCACTCATGGCCTTGCTTTTGTTCCAGGAGGAGATCCTGTTTGATCTGGCTGGGACCAAATGCCCCAAGGTGAAGGATGGCAAAAGCCTGCCTTCATACATGTACATAGGCCACTTCATGAAGCCATACTTCAAGGACAAGGTCACTGGAGTGGTAGGTAGTAAAGACTCCTCTATCAGCAGCTGGTTGAGTGTCTTGGGAGGAAGGGGCTGTCTTCTCCACAGCCTATTGTGAGTGCTTGTGAGTTCCCTTGGGTCTTTTAGGTTAATATTTTCTACCATCCTTAAAAATGCCTCATCCTTTGATGAAAGTCAAGGGCTCCCACTGACATTGCCCTCTAGGGTGAAATAGAATTACAGCATTTAGCAAGTCAGTAGTATAGATCTGAAACTGCTGGTGGACTTACGTGTCTGTAAGCATCATGGAGTCTCTGGCCACTTCTTATGCTGGCGGGTCATGCCCAGAGTTTTTCACTCAGCAGTAACATGTCTTGGGCCTGGCCCTGCATGTAGACAGCACATCAGGAGGCTGAAGGGAAGACTCTGAGTCCCCGTGGGGGCCCTGGAGGGTGAGTGTGGTTGGTGCTGTACTGACGCTGTACTGACGCTGTGCGCTCTGACAGGGACCTCCTGCCAATGAGGACACACGAGAGAAGACTGCCCAGGGAGTCAAGGCCTTTGAACAGCTCTTGGTGACCAAGTGTAAGGGCCAACAGGCTTTTGGGCGGGCATCCACCAACCGTGGGAACCACAGCGGGCATCCCCACAGCTTCCCTACAACCTGGCCTCTCCTAGGCATATGCAGTAATTGTCAGGCCTGTCCCTCCAATGGCCTCACAGGTTCCTTCAGTCCTTGATCACTGGGACTGGCCACTTGACCCTTTGCCTTTCCAGTGCGGTGTTGGGTACAGGCTGGGCCACACACACAGCCCTTCCCAACTCTAGCTATTCTCAGAACACCTAGCCCTGAAAGAATACTCTGAGCTAGGCTTTGGGTAGAGGGTGGAATCATGGGCTGGAAGGTGTTCTGGTTGGCCACCCTACTGGCATCTAGAAATGTAGCCACTGCCTTTCTGGAGCAGGAAGGAGGGGGTGGGCTAGGGTTGTAGAGGGGGCTCACATGTGTGTGACATGTGTGTCTGTGGAGTAGGCAAGGCCTCATGACATCACATCACTATTTCTTCCTCCTCAGGGAAGCACTGGGAGAAAGCCTTGCTCAGGAAGTCTGTAGTGAGTGATCGCCTGCAACGCCTACTTCAGCCCAAGTTGCTGAAGTAAGTCTGGAACTAGGTCATCATAGCCTTCCCCACACTTGAACGCCAGGCGGCTGTGGGGCTGGTGAGGTTCATCACGGCATGCTCTTGTCTTTTCATTCCCCTGCTGCCCTTCAGCACTGTGAGGTCAATGTCTGTCCTTTATGCTGCTCTGAAGAAGGTCAGAAGGCGCGTCCATGTTTAGCTACACAATGTGGGCAGTTTCTCAGATTCTCTTCTCTGGGTTTCTGGGCCTGTCAGTAAAAGCAGCTTTATGAGTTTGTTGATGGGTACATATCACATGACCAAAGGGCATCATGTAGTGCCCGATGTGAGTACACAATGAAGGGCATTGTTGTTTTGATAAAGTTGCTAGAAACAGATGTCCTGGGGGCAGGCTGTCACTGTGCCTGAAGAGCCACACCTTCTGGGCCTGTGTAGTCTAAAAGGGGCCAAGTGGCCTCACGATGCTGACAGTGTTAAGGATAGAGTAACTAGGCAGAGGTGTCTCTTAGAGTTGGACACCAGGTACCGGTAGGTCACCTCTGGACTTGTGTGCTCAGTACTGATGGTGAGAGAGCCAGCTCTTCCCTCCCAACCAGTTCCATTTGCTATTTGATGTAGCAGTGGCTGCAGAACTAAGTCAGGCTCGCCGGGGTGTCTGTGTCCTGGAAGCCAAGATTTGGCAGAGGGTCCAGGCTCTGAGACGCAAGCAGCTACCATCTGCCTCTGCAAAGAGTCTGCAACTCCTGCCCTGGATGGTGCTATCCTGGTGGTAGGGGTGCTGCAGAGGTGGTGCCAGGGCTTCCTTTGTGGTCAGGGACCAAGGCAAGAGAGAAAGCATGTTCCTGTGCAGGTTTTCTAACGTTGAGCTGTGAGACGTGACAAGAGCAGTTCAGAGAACAGGGCCTCGGCTTGCACAGTCCATCTCATCCAGCACTCCTCCACTCTGCCTACCTCGCAGGCTTGAGTACTTACGCGAGAAACAGAGCCGAGTCTCCACCGAGTTGGAGAGGCAAGCCCTGGAGAAGCAGATTAAGGAAGCAGAGAAGGAGATTCAGGACATCAAGTAAGCTGGGGCCTTCTGGGTCCAGGGAACAGCTGCAAGCCTTGCATGATACCAGCTCCTTGTCCTTTCCTTCAGCCAGCTCCCAGAGGAAGTTTTGCTGGGGAACCGGCTGGACAACCACGACTGGGAAAAGATTTCCAACATCAATGTAAGTCAGGCAGGCAGACCTGGCCCACAGCTGCAGTAGTGCGTCTAAGCCAAGCATGGGTGGGAACTAGGTGGTAAAGCTTCCCTTGTGCCTTAACCCCTATAAACTCTCCAGTCAAGTAAGCCTAGCCCTATCGGAAGTGGCAAAGGACCTCATGGGACCCTCCCCGACTGACAAGGTGTGCCCTTCCTGAGATGAACAGTCTTCAGTGCCTTTTGGCTACACAAACGAGTTCACTTGCTTAATGGCCCTAGAAGCCACTGGCTGGCAGACAGTGACAGCCCAGCCAGGGGCCATGTCTTCGATAATCTTGGCATCAGCAACCCCTCTAAAGCTTTGTTCTCATGGTGCAGTTTGAAGGAGGCCGCAGTGCAGAGGAGATCCAGAAGTTCTGGCAGAGTTCAGAGCACCCAAGCATCAACAAACAAGAGTGGAGCACAGAGGAGGTAGAGCGGCTGAAAGCCATTGCTGCCACACATGGCCACTTGGAGTGGCATTTGATTGCAGAGGAGCTAGGGGTAAGGACCGGGACCTGGGGACCTGGGAAGTAGGGAGGACATGGGCTTAACTTTAAATTCCCTCTTGTCTGGTGAAAATGTGACCACTTACTGCATTCCTTTGCTTTTTATTTGTCGGCAAAGGCCTAGATGCAAACCATAGCTGGGCCCACCACATCCAGCCCCATAAGTACCATGACTGGAGAACTGGCTCAGTCTACTGGAAAAGCCTTTCCATGGGGGGTATGGGGGATGGGGCTGGTACAGCAGCCGTGTCATGTGGCTGTGGCTTATCTGCCAGGTGCTCCTTCCTGAGGTGTGTCCCTCATCCCTGCCTATCAAAGGCTCTGAATAGCCTGCCTTAGAGCTTGAGAGCTAGAGAGCTTCCTATGAGAGGCATCCCACAGCATCTCCTTCCACCCCTCCAGGAACTAGCAGTGTCGTTTGGACATCTGAGTTAGCTGTCATGAGGATTTTTCTTGTTTGTTTTTAAGATAGGGTCTCACTCTGTAGTCCAGGCTGACCTGAAGCTCACAATGTAGCCCAGGCTGACCTCAAACTCATGGCACTTCTCCTGCTTCAGGCTCCCTTGGCAACATAGTTGTCTATGGCCAGGTTTTCTTTTATAAGCCATAGAACCCTCTCCAAGCTGCTCTTATTCTGGGTCCCTACCATGGTCTAGCAAACTATCACAAGAGCCTGGAAGAGGAGAGCTCTGTTGTACAGAGTGCTGTCTGTGGTTCAGGCCCACCTGTCTCCTGGAAGCCCTTGGAGGGATGTTCTGGGTATCTCTGCATGTGCAGCGTGAAGCCTAGTGATGCCCATTTGTTTCTGTTTGGCCTTGGGAAGACAAGCCGCAGCGCCTTCCAGTGCCTGCAGAAATTTCAGCAGTACAACAAAGCCCTGAAACGCAAGGAGTGGACAGAAGAGGAAGACCACATGCTCACCCAGCTGGTCCAGGAGATGCGTGTTGGGAGCCATATTCCATACCGCAAGAGTAAGCCCACCACCCCAAAAGGCATCTTCCAGTCCCTTGAGCTGCTCCAAGTCCTAGTGGCCTGAGGTCCTAGGTGCTTGGAAGCAGAGACTTGTAGAAGAGTGCACAGCTCTACTAGGGAGAGGCGGGAGGGGGAGTGAAGGTCCTGGTGACCAGAGTAACTTCACTCCGTAGCTTCTGGGAGGCCCCTCTGTCCCTGCATATTGCCTGCATAAGATGGATGAGTCCCAGTCTTCTCTGTCCCCAGTTGTCTACTTCATGGAAGGAAGAGATTCCATGCAACTGATCTACCGTTGGACCAAGAGCTTGGACCCTAGCCTGAAAAGGGGATCCTGGGCCCCAGAGGAAGATGCTGTAAGTCTGGCACTCAGAGAAAACTGTACCCAGGAAGTTTACCTGGCTGTCCACAGTACAGTCATATGCCATTCTTAAGCTGAGAGACCTCAGAGTTGGGAGGGTATGGCTATCCAATGGAGACATTGTCTGTTCGCTTCTTTCCTGCAGAAATTGCTTCAAGCTGTTGCCAAGTATGGGGCGCAGGACTGGTTTAAAATCCGGGAAGAGGTGCCAGGTAGGAGCGATGCCCAGTGCAGAGACCGGTGAGTTGCCCGCACTGGCTGAAGGAGCGACTTGCTTGAGTCACACTTCTGTAGGCAGGCTGGGTGACGAGGCCCAAGAGCGATCGATGTATCCACAGGAGCTTTGTGGACTGGGGTTGGCACTGTTGGAAGCAGGACTTTCATGTTTCTGTTGTCTACAAGGAGTCAAATGCTAGTGGCAACTCTTGCAGATTTCCTCCCCCATTGCCCGTGAGAAGGTCCCCATCAGACTGCTAGGGCTCTCTCCTTTTCTCCCTAGTTTCTTCCAGTGTTTGTTCAAACATATTTCACTTTACCTTGTTAATGTAAATTACCCACAATCTGTACTTAGCAACCCCACAGAATCCCATTCAAACAAGCAGCAGGCAACAGACTTGTCTCCAGAGATAGCCAAGTAGCCAAAAGGCCCATGGAAAGATGCTCAGAGTCCCTAATTTCAGGAATGCAAAACTCAAGTGTCCCAAACAGGAACTCTTGTACTGGACAAGAAGGTTCATAGAACATTATTCATTGTCAACAAGAACATGTGGGGTACAAATTTGGAGTCCTGGTGTTTGCAAGGAAGGGCATTCTGATAGATGCTGTGTTTCCATACATTTGGATAAAAGGTGCATGAGCCTTGAACATTTTGACCATTTGGCCAGTGTTTATCAAGACATGTTTATTTCAGGAATGTCCCTGGGTCAGTGACTCTTGTGTTTGGCTTTCTGGGAGCTGCCAGACTTTATGTAAAGTGTCTCTATTATTTTGTGCTCCCACAAGCAGCATGTGAGGGTTCAGGCTTTCTACATTCACCGCAGCGTCTGCTCCTGTTGTCACTGTCTCTGCTTGTGACTGGACCCTTCCACGTGCTCGTGAAGTAGTCTCTCACAGTGGCATCGCACAGCAGCCCTTGTGGCTGACTGCTGAGCTGCTTTGCCTGTGCCTACTGGCTTCTTACATGTGTACATCTCTTTGGAGAAACGTCTGCCTTGCCGGGTTTAAATTACTTGTCTTTGTATTACTGGCTTGCAAGGGTTCGTTATGTGTTCCAGATGTAAGTCCCTATCAGTGGCAGGATTTGCATGGATATGCCAGTCTATGGCTTGTCTCTCCTTTTTTAACCAGAGTCCTCAAAGCAGTGGTTTTCAACCTGTGGGTCGTGACCCGTTTGGGGGTTAAATAATCCTTTCACAGGGGTCACCAAGACCATTGGAAAACACAGATATTTACATTACAATTCATAACAGTAGCAAAATTGTAGTTACGAAGTAGCAACAAAAAATAATTTTATGGTTGGGAGTCACTACACCATGAAGAACTGTATTAAAAGGTCACAGCATTAGGAAGGTTGAAAACCACTGCCTTAAAACATAAATTTTTCTTTTAATGTTTGATGAAGTCTTGCTTGTCTTGATTTTTATTTATTTTTTTTGCTGGTGGTGTCATTCTAAGAAATGATTGGAGAAGGCAGAAGAGCAGTGGTGGGTGGGGTCTTACCGTTCCTCTGCTCACCATTTTCAGCTACATCAGAAGATTACATTTCAGCTTGAAGAAGGGACGGTGGAATGCGAAAGAAGAACAACAGCTGATCCAGTTAATAGAAAAATACGGTGTTGGTGAGTTGTCCTTTCTGGGCTGCTGCCTCTGGGCGGACTGGGAATTCCTACAGCCCCTCTGGAGACCCGCATCTTTTCGGGTCTCGGGCTGCTGTCCTGACGTCAGCTTCTGCCTCATTCTCAGTCTTGACAAGTGGCAGTGCGTCTCCCTGGTTCCAAATGCTCTTTTGTTTTAGTGCTGGTGCTGGCGGTGGGACCCAGGACCTTACTCTGGCTAGGCAGGCATGCCTCCAAGCCCAGCTCCATGCTCTCCATTACAAATAAGTAGCTATTCACTATAGGAAATTAGGAAGCCAGACGAAGTGGCACATGCCTTTAATCCTGCCACTCAGAAGGCATGTGCAAGCACACACACACACAGCATACACAAATACCTATAAAACACAAGGTGGAGAGCATTGAGGAGCACTACCCAAGATTCACCCCTGGCCTCCATGTTCATGCACACATACATACACCTGCAGTGTATCACCTAACATTGTCACAGCTGTGCTACCCTTTGGGAGGCTTCTGGTCCTGCTTCCTTGGCTTCATTGGCTGCCTTGGTGTTCTGTGCAGAGGAGCCTCTGAGATGTTCAGTCAAATCTTTTGTGACTGACGTTTGCAGTATTTCCCAAGTTTTTGCTACAGGGCAGGAGTGAGTGTTTATAGTTAAATCTTGCTAATAACTAGTGATTCTGCCTCAGAAAAAAAGCTAACTATGGTTCTAGGACATGCAAAATACAAAGGATTTTGTCACTTGTTGTCACACTTCCCCATAAGTACAACCTACAGGTGTCCTTCTGCAGCACTAGGAACAAAGCATTGACATTGTCTCTTTAAGAGCCTTAGTACAGCAGATGCACCAGGGCCTGGAATGACTTCCCCTCCCTACCTGTGTGTGCCAGAACTTCCTCAAGGGGTGGGTCAGCCCTGAAGTACAGATGCTGCCAAACACAGGTGCTCTGGCCTTGGTGATAACTGCCTCTGGCCAAGCACATGAGGGAAGAGCATCCTGATGACTTAGCCTCGATCCTAGAGGCTGGAGTCTGGTTTCTTTTTTTTTTTTGCAGGTCACTGGGCAAGAATAGCTTCTGAACTGCCCCATAGGTCAGGCTCCCAGTGTCTGAGCAAGTGGAAAATACTGGCCAGGGTGAGACATTGGTTTGCTTTCTGTGGATATGCTTTGCTCAAGCTCAGGTGGAAGGCCCCTAACCTGTGGGAGTGCTTGGGCTGGATGAGATGTAGTAGTGGTGTGGAGGGGAGCAAACAGGTTCTGGCCCTTACGTGTCCTTTTCAGGAGGCCAAGGGCAGAGGGAGACCATACCTCAGCAGCAGTGTGCTCTGCCCCTGGAGGTGTTCGTGCCTGGGACCTCTTTAAGGCTAGCCTACTTGCCTGTCACCAGTACGCCTGGGTAGCTGAGACCTGAAGCAGCCCTTTCCTCCCCTCAGAAGAAGCAGCGTCTCCAGAAGAGGAGGTTGCGGAGGCCCCATCATAGTCGCCAGTGGAGCTCTAGCAGCAGCAGTGACAGCAGCAGTGAGGGCTATGGCGGCAGCAGCAGCAGCAGCAGCAGCAGCAGCAGCAGCAGCAGCGAAGACTCAGATATGGAGCTGGAACAGTCTCTGGAGAACGGCAGAGCACTGGTTCCTCAACCGTACAGAGTGCCAGACATTGACCTGTGGGTTCCTACCAGGCCAGTCACCAGCCAGTCACAGAGAGAAGGGTCAGGGTGCTACCCAGCACACCGTGCTGTCTCCTGCACTCTTGATGCCACTCAAAGTCAGCACAAGGAAGATTCTACCACTGTCTCCACTCCTGAGATGAGCCAGGTGCCGATGCCCTGTGAGACTCACAGAGCTTTTCCAAGAAGGGCTCAGTTCCTACACTTACCAGACACTCACCTAGCAAGCATGGAGGACCCAGCCGGCAAGGTGAGCCCCAGTGCACCCTAGAATGTGAGAAAGGGGAGGAGTAGGTGCTCTGTGCTCTTAGTGGTCACTGACGCTGGCACTCTGGACAGTTTGGTTTCTGACCTGGCCATAGCCATGTCCTCTTGTTCACTAGAATGTGTTGCTTAGGGATGATTTCAGAGTTGTGCAGTAGCAGTGCCCTTCACAATGCAGCCTCCATTGTCCCCAAGTCATTTGCTCTAAAGGCGGTAAGGACATTTGCTTCAGGGCACATCTGAGTGGGCAGTTCCCCACCTCCAACTGCTGTGAGTCCACAGGTGTCCTTGTGCAGTGTCTTTCCAACTTGGCTGGCCGTACGCATCTACCTTTCTCCCCCTCTGTCCTCAGAGTTAGGGACCTGGGCCAGATGCAGCTCTGGCCGTGGCTGGAGCAGCCTGTGGGGCTGCATAGGCTGCTGTGCCCAGAGGTGTGCTGGAGGGATGGTGCAGTCACCTCAGCCAGGGTACTGCCTGCCATGCGGACCAGAGCATCTCTTAGAGAGAGAGCTAAGCCAGGCCCTACCTGAAGAGCACATACTTACCTTACCACAGAGTACTTTCCCAACTAGCAAGTAGTATTCATGATGTATGCCACGCGGTCTTACAGGGAGGTGTCACACCCGCACCAGGTCCTGCTGCAGCCAATCTTACAGAACCTCTTTTGATATACAGCATGTGCTCAGAGTACCCCTAAAGAGAATGCTGCAGTTGGTCAGGACCCGCCCAGCCACCCAGAGCCACACACTAGTGAAGCAAAGACCGAAGCAGCCACCCCTGCCTAATTCATGCTCAGAGTCCGACCCTGGGGACAGTGTGGCTGGACCCCATCTGCGGCGGCGGCTGTGGCATGGAACTTTCCAGAATGAGCAGAGACGCAAGAGACAGGCTCTGCACCGCAGGCTTCTTAAACACAGGCTTCTGCTGGCGGTGATCCCCTGGGTGGGTGACATCAACCTGTCCTGCACACAAGCTCCTAGGAGACCTGCAGTGGTGCAAACTCAAGGTACTACTACCCAGGGCTCTTTGGGGAGCTTTCCAGAGCTGGGGTGGGAGCAAGCAGTTAAGTGCTAACCACAGGGCAGTGGCCTGGTGGGGTCCTTTGGAGAGGCAGATCCACAAAGGACAGAAGTGACTAACCCTGAAGGGTTTGAAGAAGAACAGTTGGGCCACCCTTTCCTCCCTGCCCTTGTGAAACAAGGTCCAGCTGGATTTGGGGTGGTGGTGAGAGGCTTAGGGGGCCCTAACTTCTGCTCTTGGAGGCATTGTGGAGCGCTGAGGCTGCTCTGCCCTAGACTGTCTTGGGAGCTTCAAACTGGAGCCACTTTGCTTTGCCCTTGTCCTCTAGCTGACAGCATCAGGATGCAGTTAGAGCGTGCTCACCTGACCAGCACTCCAGTGTTCACATTGCTTATTCAGGTAAGCCCCCAGCGGGGTACTGTCTGCTCTGTCCTCTGCTGGTGAAGAGGCAGGTGTGCATGGAGCCCAAGTCCAGGCTGCAGGCTGTAGAAATGTTGTGACCTTCCTGGGCAGTCAGAGGCTTTAGGAGTTTGGGTCTACTCCTGGAACAGCCATGGTCAGGGCTGCTTTACATCTCCTTGACCATCACTGGGCCTGGCCCAGTGTGGGGTGGAGCGGGGAGGTTCTCATTCTCGGGTCTCTCAGCTACTGCAGATTGATACTGCGGGCTGCATGGAGGTAATTCGAGAGAGGAAGACCCAGGCACCTGCACTGCTCGAGCCTGGCACCCAGAACCCCCAACCACATCTACAGGTAACAGACACCAGGAACAAGAAGGTCACACTGGGTATGGTGGCATACTCCTTTAATCCCAGCACTCGGAAGGTAGTAACAGGTGGATCTCTGTGAGTTCAAAGTCAACCTGGTCTACATAGTGAGTTTCAGGCCAGCCGGGGCTACATAATGAGACCTTGCCTCAAAAAAAGGAGTGAGAGCCAGGTGGTGGTGGCACACGCCTCTAATCCCAGCACTCGGAGGCAGAGGTAGGTGGAGCTCTGTGAATTCAAGGTCAGCCTGGTCTACAGAGCGAGATCCAGGACAGGCACCAAAACTACACAGAGAAACCCTGTCTCGAAAAACCAAAAAGTACTGCCCATCCCCTGCCCCATAGTGGCCTAGGTTCAGTGTCTCGACCCTTCCTCAGAGGGACAATTCCCAGACATTTCCATGGAAAAGTTGGCTTTCCCTCAGAACAGCCCTAACCATACCTTCTCCAGGGAGGCATCTGTGTGAGCCGCCCCACGGGAAGCCTGATTAAGTCTGAGGCAGGTGCATGGTAGGCTGTGGGTAGGCTATGGGTAGGCTTGCCAGCTGCAAGGCCTGGTCTCTGCGAGTCACTAATACCATCTGTTCTAGAAACCAAACTCATGAGTTTAGAGTGGGGAAGGCTTTACCTTGGAGCCCTGTCACGTGGGGAGACCGAACCCAAGTGGAACTCTGGTGCCCATGGCCCATGAGCCCCACGAGCCCCACACTGTCCAATGATGACTTCACAAGCTCCGGCCAGGCAGCCTTTAGTGGAACTGTACTGAAAGCCTACAGCAGAAGCTGTTACCCTTCCCCAGGACCCCTGAGCTCAGTGCAGGGGGGAAGGCCCCAGAGTTGTGGGTGAGAGGGAAGAACTAATGGGATCCAGCAAAGATTCTCCAGGCTGACTGTCCTCTCTTCACAGGCATCCTCCAGTGCCGAGAACAGCACAGGTACCATCTGCCACATCTTTCTCTCTTTTGGTGGGAAATGCCATGCATTTGAGCCACAGTGGCCCTGAGAATAGGCCTGGAACTGCTCAGGCTTTCAACTTCAGGCAGCCACTGGGGGCTCGGGGCACCTTGTCATGTCATGAGGGGAGAGCCCAGCAGTCTTGGTGTTGAGGATGCTAGATGTTGAGGAGCCAATCTCTCACAGCTTGTTAGATGGAGACTGGGCTGTCCCTGGCATCTATCTGTTGCCCTCCCTGTGAACAGAGTGCACATGGGCTTGCTGGTGTTCCTGGGCGCAGAGCCTGGAGTTCTCCTCAAGCTAGTTGTCTCTTCCTCTAGGCTGCATGCCGGGTCAGCAAACTGCAAAGAGAGACAGCCACAAAGGGCGTCCACGGCTGGGATCCTGCGGGACTGAGGCTACCTCCCTCCAAGTTCCTGTAACAGCCCCACATGGCTTCCGGCCAAAGCCCAAGACTGTATCTGAGCTCCTTCGTGAGAAGCGGCTCCGTGAGTCCCGTGCCAAAAAGGCCACTCAGGCCCTCGCTGCCATCAACAGCCAGTTGCTCATCTCTTCCCCTGTGATCCTCCAGCCCCCTGGGCTGCCGGCCCCCCAGGGTTCCCCAGTGGCAGGCCCTGCAACATCCAGTGTAGAACTCTCTGTCCCTGCGGCCCCAGTGATGGTCAGTTCAAATTCTCCTGGCTCCTGGCAGGTGGCTGGGATCTCAGCCACAGACAAGCAGCCCTCTACCCTGCAAACCATTCCCCTAAGCCCCTCCCACAAAGGGACCCAGATTGTGGCCCCTGCTGCTTTTAGGAGCCTGGCCCTAGCTCCCAGGCAGGTCCCCGCAGGCTGCCCTCTGAGTACTCTAGGACAGTCTCAGGCCTCTGCCACATCCCAGAAGCAGGACCTGCCCAAGGTCCTGCCCCTCCCAGCAGCCCCCAGCCCCAGTCAGCTGCCTGGGCAGCCCCTCAGTCTACCACCAGTTCTTGGCCCACAGGCAAGTGGGCAGCCCCTGGCAGCCAAGGCCAGCCTTCCTGTCAACTGGGTGCTCACAAATCAGAAGCCGCTCTCTGTCCCAGTGCCAGCTGTGGCGGGCCTCCCCCAGTCAGTGACGACCCCTGAGACCATAGGGTCACCGGCAAAACAGCCACCTTCCCCTGCCACGACTCCTGCTTGCCTGGGACAGCTTCCAGCCAGTGCAGACACAGAGCCCAAAGGTCCTCAGGGCCAGGAAGTACCACCCACATCTGGGCCCAAAAAGAAGGCCTTGGACCTAAGTCTGCTTTCCCAGGAGAGTGAGGCAGCCATACTGCCGTGGCTGAAGGGGTGCCGAGGTGCTTGTGTGCCCCCACTGGGGAGCAGGATCCCCTATCAGCCCCCTTCACTGTGCAGCTTGAGAACATTGTCCAGCCTCCTCTTCCATAAAAAGGACTTGGAAGAGAAGGCTTCCTCTCTGGTCGCCAGCCAGGCAGCTGGGTCCCAATCTGAGCCCAAGGCTGGAGCCCTACAAACTTCCTTGGAACTGGTACAGAAGCAATTCCGGGACAACCCAGCCTACCTCCTCCTAAAGACACGTTTCCTAGCTGTCTTCTCTCTTCCTGCGCTCCTGGCCACTCTGCCACCCGACGGTGTCCCTACTACCCTGTCACCAGCCATGGCTGTTGGTTCTGAAAGTGACAGTGAAGACCTTGGTGACCTGGAACTCAAGGACAGGGCCAGGCAGTTGGACTGCCTGGCCTGCAGCACACAAGCAAGCCCAGCAGCCACAGACCCGGTACAGGTAAGGATGCTGTGACAGGCGAAGGGTTCTGCAGTGCCTTGCCTGCCTGTGTGTCTGGCTTGCTGGGAGTGGTGAGCTGGGCAGGTGGAAGTTGTGCAAGGAAGCATTCTGTGGGTTTCGGAAGGAGGAGGAAGCCTGTCCAGTCTGCCCGGTTTGAAAGGGCTTCTTAGCAGAAGTTGCCTCTCCTGGACTGGCTGTAGTAGAAGAGGGAGGCAGCCTTCTACTATGATGTAGCCCCACCCCACACATAAAGCACACACCCAGACTCAAGGTAGAGAGGCAGGCCTGACACATGCCCCTGGAGTGGGCTGTGGGTACAGTGTGTGTGTGTGGGGGGGGGATTGCCCTTGTTCGTGTTCTTGTGGGTAGTTTCTCCCAGGTGTCTCTTGCTCACAGAGAGCTGGCCTGGGAAGACAGTCTGGTTCCCATGGGAACCTAGGGACGAAATGTGAGGACTCAATTCCCTGCCCTCCCTGGCTAGTCCCAGGGAGCCCTAGCAGGCCTCTTCCCCTGCGAGGGTTAGAAATGTGGAGCCTTCACACAGCTGTCACTACGTCCCTGCTGGTGCTACCCTAGTTCCAGGGTGACCTGGGCATCTCTAGGATATGTTCTTGTCTCTGTCTCCATTGGCCCGCACCTCAGAGCAGGAGATACCATGGAATTGCCTAATGGTTGGAGACCCCGCCCAAGGGGCAGACTGTAGAAAGCTAGCACGGGCTGCTCCCACATCCCTGTCCTGGGGAAGCAACTGCCAGATGTTAGGGCTTGGTTGGTAGTAGGGACTGTCCTGAGAGTCCTCCCTTCCCCATCCCCTGCCTAGTCTGGCCAGGGTCACTCTTGTCTTCCCTGGCCTGACTTTTTATTGTTTCAGAGAGTTCCAGGTCCTGGGGAGGATTCTGCCCCCTCCCACCTGGATGCTTCTGATGACCTTGATGTGCTCAGGACTCGGCATGCTCGGCATCCCCGGAAACGGAAGCTGCTGTGAGCAGAAAGGTGAGTCACTGGAGACTGCCAGCCTGCAACCAGGAAGAGTTTAGAATATGGGCTTCCTCTGCCTGCTCTGGGAACAGCTGAGCTGAGGCAGGGATAGCAAGTCTGAAGGCTGGACTTAGGTGGACAGGGCAAGGCTTCTAGAGGTGCTTTTGGAACACGTAATGCCCCTTGTCCTCCGTCATTCCCTACCTGAAGCCCCATGTTGCCCAGTGTGCCTCTAGGCCTTGGCACTTCTCCCTCTGCCTGAGTTCTATCCCCTCTCTGACTGCTTTTCTGAGGTGGCACTGTCAACTCAATGTAAGTCTCAGGTGTTCACCACACGCAGCCCATCAGCAGTTACCTGTCCATGGTCTCTGACCACAAACCAGACTGTCCCTTACTTTCATGGCTGAGTCCCTGGGTCCAGGTCAAGGTAAGCAAGGAAGGCGATGGAGCTGTGAGCGGTAGGTATCCAGGATGTTCTAGTTGGCTCATAAAGCCACCCTAAGTTATACCACCTGCTCTCATAGTGCCAGCTTAGTCCCTACACTTCGGCATGCCATCTGTGGGGTCTGTCTCGGTGCCTGGGGCCTGCTGGGGTAAGAACACTATCAAGAGTATCCCTGTGTTTCAGGACAAGGACTCAAGGGCTCCAGAAACCCACTCTTACACCAGGCAAGAGGCAGAGCCCAGGCCTGACCAGAAGCCCACAGCCTTCTGCGAGAGGAAGCGGAGGCCAGGAAGCTGCAGGCCTGCAAACTAACCTGTCTGCAGCAAGCCACAGTGACTCTGATAGCAGTGGCCCTGTGGTCACAGGCTCAACTGTGACCAAATGAAATCCACGTATTTGAAGGAATAAAGTAAATGTCTATTTTTTTTCTTTAAAAGCACTCCATAGCCCTTTGTGGTTTTGTCATCTAGTGCTGGGTACCCACCAGCATCTGGGATGTGTTTGCCTGCCAGTCCCAAGAGCCTCCCACACCCTCGGCTGCCCAAGCAGCCCCTGGACCCAGTACTTCACCAGAGAGCAGGGAGAGTGGAGAAACAGCTCTTCATCGCCTTTCATGAAAATGTGTCAGTTGGCCTGTACCTCCCTAGACAGGGTCCCTAGAACCAGCATCCATCACTACAGCAGCTCCCCCTCGTGATGGTAGTAGGCATGTCTTTGGCATGGAGCCAGGACCCAGCTGGGTCTTCCCTCTCCCTTTCCTTAGTCACTGTTGTGATCCCAGACTCTCGAGTCCCAGGCCCCTTGGCTCTCCAGGATTTGGTTCTTACATGTGTTTCATCCTCTGTTGTGGGAAATTTCCAATGCAAAGTAAAAGGGCAGTTGTGACCAGCCTGGTCCTGGTGCTTGTCCAGCTGTCAACAGGGGATAACCCTTCGACCCAGCGATGGCTCATCATGCACAAACCAGCGTGGCTGCCTACTGATCGGGCACATCATGCATCCAGGGGCCAGTCTTTTTAGTGGCTCCCTCGAACCTCCACATTAGATTTCTTCATTTTGGAGCACTTGGGGGTTTTCAGGTATCTTTGTGCTGTTGATCTTCACCTCGGGCTTATGACCAAGAGCTTGGCATTTTTATTAGCACTTTAAGAAGACACCATGATCTGTTTCTACTATTTGGAGACAGCTGTGAAGGCCTGGTGCTGGTTTCCCTAGGGTGACTGGAAAGCCGTGAACCCCTCTCTGCCATCCTGGAAACCCAGGCAAAGCACAGTCCCTAGCAGCGTGGCTTCCAAAGAGGACTCCTTATTGCCTGCTTCTGGAAGTTCAGGGCCACTGTCCCCACAGGAGCCAGCAGAAAGGCAGAAGGCCGCAAAGGAAGGGACAGTTGGGCCTCTGCTCTATATAAGCTTCCCACCCTTCCCACAACAGCACTGGAGCTTCTGCCTTAACTCAGTCCAGCAGGCCAGGCAGTGGCACCTGTCAAACAGCTACACTGGCTGGGCAGGGCTGGCAGGTCCCCACGCCCATCTCAGGCTGACTCTTGAAGGGCCACCCTGAAGTAGAGGCTGTGGCACACAGTCCATAGAGGACTCTAGCTGCCTGTAGCCTGTGGATTTTGACCAAGCCTTGTCCTGGTGCCTGGACTAGCTCTGCAACTCCCTGGATTAGCTCCAACTTGGCTCCGTGTCCTAGAGGAGAAGAAGGCACAGGGTAGGGGTGCTCTAATGATGGATTGGGGTGCCATATCTCTACTGAGTGTCATCTTGTGGACTGTCAGCTTTGGTATGGCCGGAGTCTATGAGCTCAGGGTTGTGGCTAAACCCTTTACCCTGTAGTCCTGACCCTGTCCTGCCACACCTAGCCTGCACCACTGTCCCTGGATGGTAGGTGAGGGTATTAGACACAGTGCCATGCTGGAGAAGCAGCTTCCAGAAGCCTGGATCCAGGAGGGCCTTGGACCACCCGTCCACAGCGCCCAATGCTGAGATTCTCTGTGGCTCCAGGCCCTGGTCCTGGGCTTATGGCAGGCAGGGAGGGCTCCTTTGCTCCCAGGACACTTCTGCTTCCCTCTGTTCTATTCCGTAATAGGCCAATCAGAAGGCAGACCAGCAGGGGCTGTCCTCCTGTGGGAGGACCTGCTGGCCTGCGGCCTCAACCAGAACACAGCAGGAAGTGCACAGCCTCCCTCTTGGCTCCACCCTTCTCCAGTCAGGGAGCATCTCCACACTCCCAGACCCATAGCCCAGGCAGCAGCCAGCTGGCAGGTGGCTCCCACAAGACCCTGAGGTAAGTTCAGCCAGTGTACCCTTCCTGGAAGGTGGGTGGAAGCCTGTGGCGACTCTGCTGGGGCTCCTGGAGCATATACCCCAGCGCAGGAGTAAGCGCCCACAGTCAGGTGGCCTCTCCATTCTCAGCCTCCATTTGATTAATCCTTGTTCATTGCAGCATAGTCCTCCAGTGCTGGGACTGTGTGGCTATGGGGCTGGAATGGCAGGCAGTTGGCCCAGGGTTCTGAGGAACGTCCACTGGGTTGACAAGAAGGTGCAGCAGGGATCTGAGAAGTGCTTCTGAAGAACAAGCCTGCCATGGCTGTGTCTAGAGCTAGTGATCCAGGATCTCTGTTCTCCGAGGGCTGGAGACTGGGCCAGAGGCTCTCTATGGCCACCTTAATTCAGTCCTAGAGTCACTGAAGCCCCTCACTGACTTCACCTGTCCACAGGTGGAAGCGGCGGGTAGTCCCACATGAGTAATCCCCCTGTGAACAACTGGCCTGATTGATCCCCAGCACGTGGCCAGAGGCCAGAGCTCATCTGGAGCAGAAACGCACAGGGTTTGCTGGTGCCCAGCTCCCAAAACACTGGAGGGGAGCTGTAGCAGATGTCTGGAGACTGTGGATGACATTGCCTGCCCATCCAGTGTACCCCAGCCTGGCAGGGAGATAGACACGCTCCTATGCCAACCCTCACTTGCCCTCCCGGAATAACACCATGTCACAGGCAGCTGCCAGAGGGTTGTTGCATCACTGGCCGGCTACAGCGGAAGGCTTGAAGGACACAGGGCCTGTCAGAGAATGAGGAAGTCACACACAGGCCTGGCTCCCTGGCAGAGTGAGAAAGCCTCCAGCCAACCCGTCTCTCAGTCCTAACCTGGACACTGGCCAGCAGGAGTCCATACCACCCGAGAAGGAGTAGTGTAGGATGGCTACTGGGGGCAAATCTCCTCCCTACATTCATCTACCTTCAGGGGGCCCCAGAGCACTTCAGTGTAGAGGGTAGAAGCTAGAGGAGGGCCACTGGACAAGGAGTGTGCTCTTTGACCCCAACCTGACATATCCAGGTGACTCGGGAAGAAAGTTTGAGGGGACAGAGGGGCAGGACAGCTGCTTGGGGAAGGTGAGCTTGACAGGGTGGCCTGAGGAGGGGCTATCCCTCAGAAACTGTGGAGCTGAGATGAGGCTGAGCCCTCAATATTCCTAGAATGAGCCCCTGGTGTCCCTGCTCTAAGCCCTGGCCTGGCCCTCACAGACCCGGGTCCTATTGCAGGCTGACTGCTCCAGGCCCAGCAGAGAACAGGAGGGGCCACTTCCTCAGCTGCTCTCCCCAGCTAACCTACAGAGGACATGTCAGACTATGAGAATGATGACGAGTGCTGGAGTGCCCTGGAGAGCTTCCGGGTGAAGCTCATCTCCGTTATCGACCCCTCACGAATCACACCCTATCTGCGCCAGTGCAAGGTTCTGAACCCGGATGATGAGGAGCAGGTGCTCAGTGACCCCAACCTGGTCATCCGCAAGCGGAAAGTGGGTGAGGGCTGCTCCCACACCAGCAGGGCAGGCCCTAGTCCCTCATGATCCCCATAAGACACGTGGCTAGAGGCTGCTGCGTGCTCTGCTGCCCTTGTCCCCACCCAGCTCCGTCTCCATGTAGGATGTCTGAGTGAGAGCGTCCTCTCCTCTTGTCATGCCTACCTGCTACTGCCCAGAGGAGGGGAGGGGAGTTCCTACCATTGCTCAGGCCGTGAGAGTCACAAGACTGAAGGCAGCACCTTGCCCTGCCTAGACAGAGCTGCAGGGTGCCTATGCAATGGCCCAGATCCCTCTGCTAGGTAGGCCCCAGAAGTGAGCGGTGGGGGGGCGGGGGGTGTCCACAGCTTGAGATCTCTACCCAGAGCAGAAATCCACTGCCCCACCTGGGCCCCAGAGCTTCCACCTACCCAGACCTTGGCCTTGACCCCGCCCCTTCCACCTGTAGGTGTGCTCCTGGACATCCTGCAGCGGACAGGCCACAAGGGCTACGTAGCCTTCCTTGAGAGTCTGGAACTCTACTACCCTCAGCTATACAGGAAAGTCACTGGCAAGGAGCCAGCACGGGTCTTCTCCATGATCATTGGTGAGGGGCACAAGTTGTGGGTTGGTGCTGTGGGAGAAGTCAGGTGCCACTAGGTCCTGGCTTCTGTGATGCATCAGGGTGAATGCGTCTGACACAAGCCCTCTGGTGTATATCGGGGAGTGGTACCTAGTGACTACGCTCAGGTGCTCAGGGTCAGGGCTCCTGGATTGCTGAGGTCCTGCTGGTCTCCAGAAGGGGAGCCCTTCTTTGCTCTTCCTACTCCCATCCTAAGAATATTCACTGAGATGCAGTGACCCCTCTAAAGTGCCATTTCCACGGGGCCCAGTTATTACCTAAGGGCAGAATCCTACAGTTTCCAGAGGGGCCAGAGGTGTCCTCTTCTGACGGAATAGCCACATCCCTATCAGTCCTCATTCATCTCATAAAGATCATTATAAAAGTAGACAGAGAGCCAGGCATGGTGGCACACACCTTTAATCCCAGCACTCTGGAGGGACAGGCAGGCAGATCTCTGAGTTAGAGGCCAGCCTGATCTACATAGTGAGACCTTGTCTCAGGAAAAAAAAAAAAAAAAAAGGAGACAGAGCCAACTGGAGCCCTGGCATGTGAATGGTCCTGGGTGATGAGTTAGAATCTCGGTCAGTTCACCTGTGATGGGCAGCAAGGCCGACTGGGCCTGGTGAACACACTCAGTCCTGAGGGAGCTTTCCCACCAGCTTTCTCTCTCTGGGAGGCGAGCAGTGCTCCAGCAATGCTCCAGCAGTGCTCCCTCTCCCCCTTAAACTGCTGGTCCTCAAGCACACACTTCCGGACAAGGACAAGCATAAGGTCTGCAGGTGACAGCCACAGGCTCCATCTGACACTGCATGGTCCCCAGATGCCTCAGGGGAATCAGGCCTGACGCAGCTGCTGATGACAGAGGTCATGAAGCTGCAGAAGAAGGTGCAGGACCTGACGGCCCTCCTGAGCTCCAAGGACGACTTCATCAAGGAGCTGCGGGTGAAGGACAGCCTCCTTCGAAAGCACCAGGAGCGTGTGCAGCGGCTCAAGGAAGAGTGCGAGCTGAGCAGCCGGGAGCTGAAGCGCTGCAAGGGTGAGAACTACGACCTGGCCATGCGCCTAGCGCACCTCAGTGAAGAGAAGGGCTCTGCGCTCATGCGGAACCGGGACCTGCAGCTCGAGGTGATCACCTGCCCCACCCGCAGGGGGGTGGGGTCTGGAGGAGGCTGCAGCTGACCGGACCACCCACAGGTGGACCGTCTCAGGCACAGCCTCATGAAGGCAGAGGATGATTGCAAGGTGGAGCGTAAACACACACTGAAGCTCAGACATGCCATGGAGCAGCGGCCTAGCCAGGAGCTGCTGTGGGAGCTGCAGCAGGAAAAGGACTTGCTCCAGGCCCGAGTTCAAGAGCTGGAGGTCTCTGTCCAGGTAGGGCTACCAGCAGTGCACACCAGGCCCCCGTTCTGCAGGGGCTCCAAGCTGGGCACGCCAGATGGTACAACTGCAGTGGCCAGGCTTGTTGCCCTCTGCCACCTCTAGGAGGGGAAGCTGGACCGGAACAGCCCCTACATTCAAGTGCTGGAGGAGGACTGGCGCCAGGCACTGAAGGAGCACCAGGAACAGGCCAACACCATCTTCTCCCTGCGCAAGGACCTCCGCCAGGCCGAGGCCCTCCGGACCCGGGTGAGAGACCAGGGCAAGCAGGCAATGCCCACTGGGTACCTGGGAGGTGGTGTCTGGGATCTAGCTCAGTCTCCCCTTCACCAATTCCTGGTGCACAGTGGTGTCATGTCCACAGCTAGGGTCACCCTTTGGGTTTACAGTGTGACCAGTGGTAACTGAGGCCCATGGTCTCAGACCAGGCTAGCCTGCTGTGGCCTGGGACTCCAGTGCCCTTCCCATCATCCCAGCTAGCCCGACCTTGTGCGCTCTGGAGCTGTTGCCCTGCATCCAGCCCAGGGGGCCAGGTGGGCAATGGAGAGTGGGTGGGGCTGAGCGTTGGTGCTTCCTGTAGTGCATGGAGGAAAGGGAGATGTTCGAGTTGCAGTGCCTGGCCTTGCGCAAGGATGCCAAGATGTACAAGGACCGGATCGAGGCTATCCTGCAGCAGATGGAGGAGGTCTCCATTGAGCGGGACCAGGTAGGTGCCACATTTGTGTTCAGAAGATGAGAAGAAGAGGAGTGCTGGGGTGCCAGTGTAGCAGCCTTTGGGGCTGTGGTCAAAGCGTTTTTTATGTATTCACACTTGAGGCAGCACTGAAAGAACCCGGGGCCTCTTGTACAAACACAGGAAAGTCTGCCTCTCTCACAGGAAGAGCTTATGTAGCAGGGGAGTCGCAGTGGCCCCTGCGCTGGTGGGGGTGAGGACAGGGGAGAGGAAGTTGCTAGCTGCACAGGTGGGGGGTGGAGGGCAGGGCATTGGGTAGAAGAGGTGGCTCCCTGGTATAGGTGGTAGTGGCAGTTCCTACCTGTAATCCCAGCATTTGGAGGCTGAGACAAAATAATTACTGTGAATTTACGGCCAGCCTGGATTACACAGTGAGTTCTAAGCCAGTTGGGGCTACAATGGGAGACCTTGTCTCCAAAAGCCAAAAACAACAGAAAGTAGTAGCAGCTAAGCCAGGTTTGGTGGCACAAGTCTGCAATCGCAGGCTTTGGAGGTAGAGGCAGGAGGATCAGAAATTCAAGGCCATCCTCAGCTACATAGTAAATTTTACGCCAGTTTGAGATAATGAAACTGTCTCCCAGGAATCAAAAGGAAAAGCATGGTGTTCGTTTTTTTTTTTTCTTTTTTTCTTTTTTTTTCTTTTTTTTTTTTTTTCTTTGAGACAGGGTTTCTCTGTGTAGCTTTGCTCCTTTCCTGGAACTCGCTTTGGAGACCAGGCTGGCCTCGAACTCACAGAGATCCGCCTGCCTCTGCCTCCTGAGTGCTGGGATTAAAGGCATGCGCCACCAACGCCCGGCATGGTGTTCGTTTTAAGAACAGCCATCAATCTTGTTCTTTTTTGTTTTGTTTTGTTTTGTTTTTCAAGGCAAGGCTTCTATGTGTAGTCTTGGCTGTCCTGAAACTCACTCTGTAGTCTAGGCCGGCCTCTGCCTCCCTAGTGCTGGGATTAAAGGGTGTGCCGCCACCACCTGGCATTGATCATGTTCTTGATGTAAAGCGGCATCCAGAACTTGCAAAACATGCCGCTTTACATCAAGAACATCATGTGGGACAGGAACACATACTGACTCTCTACTGGGGACATATGATGTTTTAGTTGGACCTCAAGGAACTACCTTGAGTATTGGTCACAGAGATTTTCAGCTGCTGCTTTGTGGAGTTTTCCTTTTAAATCAACTTTATTTTTGATTGTTCTGAGACAGTGTCTTATGTAGCCTTGCCTCAAACTCAAAAAACTAAAAAAAAAAAAAAAAACAACAACTCAAGGTCCAAAGAGGACCTTGAACTACTGATCCTGCTTCTGCCTCCCAAATGCAAGGATGCTGGGCATGTGCTACCCCACCCAGTGTCTGCTCTTATACAGCAGCCCTGACTGCTCTGAGAATCCTCCCAGTTCAGCAACTCCAACTGCACAACAGGGTGGCTGACATCCAGCCAGGGCCTTTGGTAGAGGCTGGGGTCTGTCTGTCCAGCCAAATGAAAGCCAAGAGCATCACTGGCCAGGTCTCTTGCTGAGGGTGTCCCCTCTCCTATCCCTCCAGGCTATGGCCTCGAGGGAAGAGCTGCATGCCCAGTGTGCCCAGAGCTTCCAGGACAAAGATGAGCTTCGAAAGCAGGTTCGAGAGCTGGGTGAGAAGGCAGACGAGTTGCAGCTACAGCTGTTCCAGAGTGAGGGCCGGTTGCTGGCTGCTGAGGGCAGACTCAAACAGCAACAGCTGGACATGCTCATCCTGGTGGGTCTCCGTGTCTGCTCTATCTGGGGTAGGCTGGGCAGTGAGGGAGCTGGGGAGGACACGGGGTCAGGGCAGGATTCCAAGAGGGATCATGAAGCCTAGGGGCATCCCCAGTCCTAGCCTGGCATGGCTGGTGCCCTGCTTGTGGCTTCCAAAAATGCATGGGCCTTCCTTCCTGAGTCCCTTTTCCTCTTTGGAGCTCCTCATGTTGGGGTGATAGACATAGATGTAACTCAAGGTCAAGTCAGCACACAGGACTTTTGGACAGTGGCCGTGAGCAGGGTATAACCTTCAGGTGGCTTGGCAGGGTAGTATTAAGAAAGGCAGGTGTTCTGGGCAGGGTCCTGAAGAGATGGCATGGCTGAGATACATGCAGGGCCTCCCTAGAGGATGGGGCTGGGGTGGGGCCCTCACCACACCCTGCATACCCCATGCCCAGGTGCTTAGAACCCCTGTGTCCCACTGACC
This sequence comes from Peromyscus eremicus, assembly GCF_949786415.1. NCBI lineage: Eukaryota > Metazoa > Chordata > Mammalia > Rodentia > Cricetidae > Peromyscus > Peromyscus eremicus. The sequence continues at coordinate 15,789,953 of NC_081419.1, read as the reverse complement.
AATTCCCTTTTCTGTGGCCACAGAGCTCTGACTTGGAGGACAGTTCACCTAGGAACTCCCAGGAGGTGAGTGTGATCCAATGGGTGGGCAGAGTGGGCCTCTCCCTGGCCTCCAACCTCCATCTGGCCCCACACTCATCTCACACGGGCTGTCCCTTCTCTCCAGTTTTGGGTTGGATACAGGGGAGAGTGCTGGCTAAATGCCAAGGTACAGCAGACCAATGCCCACATCCTGGCCTCTTAGGACATGAACTTTATGCTAGGGTTCCCCTTGCCTGTTGGCCTGGCTGAGACTGAGTCCATGAGGATCTCTGTGCAGAGGGGTGACTGTAATGGCCACTGAGGAGCTAAAGTCAAGTGGGCAGTGGGGTCAACCACACCTAATCCCAGAACTACAAAGGTGGCTTGTAGCATGGCCTAACTGGGTGGATCTTTCTGTCCGGAAGCTCTCACTGCCTCAGGACCTGGAGGAGGATGCCCAGCTCTCAGACAAAGGTGAGGAGGTGGGGGTGCCATGCACTGCCGAGCCTGCCCTAGCCCAGAGGCACCTGGGCTGTCATCTCCTGGCCTCCCAGAACCCTGGCCCATCCTCAGCACACAAAGCTGTGTGACTTACTCTGCCTCAGAAGTCACACCACTCCAAGGATAGAGAAACTGAGGCAGAGAGTGGCATCGGTGAAGGGCTAAATTATTAGGCTAACACACACAGAGAATAAGGCATCTGATTTGAACACGGGACTTAGGTCTCAGGGCCTGTGGCTCAGAGGGCAGTGAGTGTGGAGCCCCCATCCTGCCTAGGCTCACCTTTCCCCCCAGCCTTCCCCCTGCAGAGAGATCTACCAGCCAGTATCCAGGTGTGTTCAAAGAGGAAGGGACGGCGCTATGGAGAGAGCCACAGGAGATGGGGTTGTGTGCTATCCACAGTAGTGGGCCGCCAGCCAGGACCCCGCTCTGGTCTGACTGTTGGCTCATTAGTCCTGGAGATGGCAGCTGGGGGAGCTGGGGAGCACAGTGTCCTGAAGTAGCTGGAGGTGGCAGGTGGGGGGTCTGGTGCAGGGAGGAGGCCTGAGAGCTGTCGTGAGAAGTCCAGCAGACTTCCTCAGCTCAGCCTTACCCCGGGCTCTAACCAAAGGGAAAAGAGGAACAAGTGCTGATGGAGAAGTGTGGAGGTGGGTCACCACGGCAGCCCCCAAGACCCGACTCTGAGCCACAGAGCTCCATGTGGGCACAAAAGGAGGAGAACCCGAGAACAGCCAGCTCCCCGAAAGCCATGCCAGGAGCTAGGCACCATGAAATTAGAGCGGTAGTGGGTAGGTCTGCTGGCTGCTCTCATACTGAGTCCTCCTTGGATAGAACTGTTTCTTGATGTTCATAGCCCTCCCTGGACACCTGCCTGGAGGCTTGAGCCTCGGTCTGCCCAGGACCTTGGGCATTCCTACTTTTCCTGGTCTAACTAACATAGAGTTCTTGCTCTCACCTCCAGAGGCCCTGAGCTCTCCACTGAGGCTGCTCCCACCCCACCATGGGAACCACTAGGCACATAAATGTCGCCAAGCCAACAGGGACATGGCCTAGGGCATGCATGAGCAAACTGTCCTGGGGACCAGGAGTCTTTCCTACCCCTCCACCCTTGTATGTTTGGTGACAGTCAGCCTGGAAGGTGGGGGTGGAGGTGGTAGGAGCCCTCTTGAGAGCTTCTGGCAGCCAAGGGCTGGCTCAGCCGGTCCCTGTCTGGGAACTGCAGTCTCCACTGGACTTCTATGAGGATCCCAGCCCATAAGGCTGGCCTGGGCTAGTGCTGTTGGGCTGTTACACAGAGGGAGGTAGTGTCCATGCTGGATGGGGCCCCACAAGCACAGCTCTCCCTTCCAGGTGTCCTGGCAGACAGGGAGAGCCCAGAGCAACCCTGCATGGCTCAGAACAAGGAGCAGCTTTCACAAACTCATGTAAGGCTGACTGGGGTCCCCAGAGCCCTGGGGAGGAAGGTGACTCCACCGGTATCCCTGGATAGCTGGGAATCACAAGATCTTTGCAGTGCATGCATGTGATGTAACATTCGGATAGTGTTTGGTACATGAAGTGGAGCCCCTTTTCTTGGACAGAACCCCAGATGTGGGGTGGTTGGATGGGGTGGGGCACAATGAAAGGACACCCGTACAGCTGTCCACTGCAAAGAAGTGTAGCAGAATTTCTCTGGGCCGCCAACCAGCTCCCAAATGACACAGAAACTTATTATTAGTCATGAATGCTCCGCCTTATCTTATGCTTGTCCCACTAGCTCTTACAACTTAATTTAGCCTGTTTCTCTTCATATATGTTTTTTTTTTTTGTTTTTTTTTTTTTTAGATTTATTTTATTTATTATGTATACAGTGTTCTGCCTGCATGTGTCTTTGCAGGCCAGAAGAGGGCACCAGATCTAATTGTGGGTGGTTGTGAGCCACCATGTGGTTGCTGGGAATTGAACTCAGGACCTCTGGAAGAGCAGTCAGTACTCTTAACCTCTGAGCCATCTCTCCAGCCCCCTCTTCATATATGTTTTGCCTCAGGGCTTTTTACCTTTCTTTCATTCTGTGTGTCCTACTTTTCCTGCTTCCTCTGTGTCTGTCTGTCTGGCAGCTACCTAGCTGGCTGTCTTTCTCCCTTGTTCTCTTCTCTCTCAAGCCTAAATTCCTCCTCCTCCTTATTCCCTCTGCTGCCTAGCTATGGGCCATTAAGCTTTTTATTAGACCAATCAGGTGCATTAGGCAGGCAAGGTGAAACAGGAATACATCTTTACATAATTAAACAAATAAAGCATAAACAAAAGCAACACACCTTTACCTAGTTAAGTAATATTCCACAACATAAACAAACGGAACACACCTTTACATAGTACAGTAAGAGTCTACGAAGTCATCCAGTCAGCCTGGCTAAAGGGGTAGTTCCCCGATGCTCACTCATCTTGCAGTCCATCAGCCCCCCCCACCCCTCAGCACCTGGCTTGGCTTCACACTTGCTTGGGTCCCAGGGCGGCCACGGGAAGGCCACAGTGTCCAGCTGCCGGCCGTTCCTTCTGCAGGGCACGGGGCCCAGCAGCAGCGAACCCCCGGAGAAGGAGAGACGGCGCCTCAAGGAGAGCTTCGAGAACTACCGCAGGTGCGGGGCAGCGGGCAGGACGGCCTAGGAGGGTGGGACACCTGCGTGAACCTGCTCACACTGCGGGTCCCACAGGAAGCGGGCGCTCCGCAAGGTGCAGAACAGCTGGCGACCGGACGAGGGGGACCGCGAGAACACCACAGGCAGCGACAACACCGACACCGAGGGCTCCTAGCGGACCGCGCTGCGGCTGAGCATCTGTGTAATGGTGAAGGGATGCTGCATTTTTTACTGTACGCAACACACGCGCTGTACAAGTGTTGGAAAATGCAGCTCAATAAAATGACCACCAAGCCGAGCCTGTTAGGTGGATGTGCACTCGGTGGGGACACCAGGGGGCGACAGAGGGCAGCGCGCCAGCAGCGACGGAAGCCCAAGAGGGCCGCTTCCGGCCCCGGCGCCCGTTTCCAAGATGGCTGATGCAGCCTCAGTCGCACGGGGCGGTGCAAGAAGGGGCGGCCAAAGACCGCAGACGGCATGTTACGGACAGCGCTGAGCCGTGTGCCCACACTACTGCGTATTGTGCGGACCCGGAATCCCGGCCCGGAGCGGCTCTGGGATTCGGGGGCTCGTCTGAGGACCGCGGAGAGACAGCGGGGCTGGGCCTGGGGCTGGCGGAGCTCAAGCTCCGCGGCGGGATCCGGGCCTGGGGCGGCGCTGGGGCGCGTGGAGGCGGACCACTACCAGCTCGTCTACACCTGCAAGGTGGGCGCGGTCGGCAGAACCTGGGGCTGGTTGACTTCCTGAAGTAGTGGGGCTCTGGGAGAAGGGAATGGAAGTATCTGTCTTTCGGGCTGGGGAAGGGGCGGGGTCTTCACGAGAGAGCTGGGAAGGGGTGGAGCCATCTTTGAGGGACCGGGCCTTTTGAGAGGTGGGTGAGATTGTCAGGAGACAGGCGTTATGGGAAGGAAGTGACTGGGATCTCTCCCAGGTGGGGCCATCTGGGAAAGAGTTGGGGCTGCCCCTCAGGGTGGAGTTAGCCCTCGGGAGGGCTTTCCTGTGTGTACCTGGCCTGACCACCTCTCTCACCCAGCTAGGTCTGTGGGACTCGGTCATCCAAGCGCATCTCCAAGTTGGCCTATCACCAAGGTGTGGTCATCGTTACCTGCCCTGGCTGCCAGAACCACCACATCATTGCCGACAACCTAGCCTGGTTTTCTGACCTGGAGGGCAAGAGGTAAGGCCAGCTGGGAGAGGTGGGAGTCAGGATTGTGGCCCTTTGTGAACCTGGGTCCTGAGCCAAGAGCCGGCTCAGGGGCCTTGCCTGGCTTCACTGGGACCCCTCTACCTGGACAGCCCAGCTTCCACGTGGATCTAGAAACCGTTGAATTTGAACTTCAGATAAACCATGAATAGCCCACAAATGTGGCAAACTACACCTCTAGGCAGCTCAGTCTAGTTCTGTGGCTCCACCTCTGTCACTGCCTGACCTCTGACCTCTCCAATGGCCTCTTCACTTTTTTGTTTGTTTTTTGGTTTTTCGACACAGGGTTTCTCTGTGTAGCTTTTCACCTTTCCTGGAACTCACTCTGTAGACCAGGCTGGCCTCGAACTCACAGAGATCCGCCTGGCTCTGCCTCCCCAGTGCTGGGATTAAAGGCGTGTGCCACCGGGGCTGGAGAGATGGTTCAGAGGTTAAGAGCACTGGCTGTTCTTCCAGAGGTCCCGAGTTCAATTCCCAGCACCCACATGGTGGCTCACAACCATCTGTAATGAGATCTTGTGCCCTCTTCTGGTGTGCAGACATAATGCAGACAAAATACTGTATACATAATAAATAATCTTTAAAAAAAAAAAAAAAAGGCGTGTGCCACCACCGCCCGGCCTGCCTTTTCACTTTCTAATGGAGGCCTTTTGCCCTCTGCCAACTCAGGGCAGGTGGAAGGGTATGTGTCAGACTGTGAAGTGGGCGCTGGCCTTCAGTTGGTGTTCCCACTTTTGGGAGGGCAGTGGGGAGGCCAGGAGCCAGTGTGGAGGATGGGTCTATGGCTGTGCCTGATGGCTTCTTAGTGTCCTCCTGTGAGGAGAGATCAGAGACAGGAGTATGGGCAGAGCCACAGAGGAAAGCCTGTGAGATAAGCATGCAGGCCCTGGGTCTCTAGGGTTCACCCGTTGGACATGTGGTGCAGAGAAATCTCAGCTCTGAAACGTAGGAACAGGACAGAGCTGCAGGGATGGGTACCTGGTGAGAGGCGGGGCCGAGGCCCCTGGTGGTACGCTGTGCAAGGGAGATGACACCCTGTTTGCTGGCTTCTGAGGTGGCACTTCCTAACACACACGTTTGGTGAAGGTGCATTAGGTTACTGGTGTCACTCGGGTGCTGGGACAAGTGTTCCAAGCCCAGGCTGACCATGGGATGCCCTTGAGGGAGCCCAGTACAGAGCTAATGCTGCCTTCCTGTCTTGCAGGAACATTGAAGAGATCCTAGCAGCCAGAGGAGAGGAGGTACGCCGAGTGTCTGGTGAGGGTGCCCTGGAACTGATTCTGGAGGCTGCTGAACCGCCTGCCGCCCCAGAAGGGGGTGAGGATCCCAGCCTCCCTGGCAAGACTGAACAGAGCTGACTTGTACACTCCTACCGTTGTGGACTTGTGCCCTCCAAAAGTTACTCCATTCACCTAGAACCTCTCAAGCCTGGGCTGTTCCTTGTCAGTAAACAGGCGTCACCTCCAGGTGCTGGGTGGGCTCCTGTTTTCCTTTTCCGAAGTCAGAGCACCTCTGTGGCTCTAGGACCGCAGCCTTGTGAGCATATCCCCCACCCCACCCCACCCCACCCCCAGCCTTGTGGCCTCTGGCAGTCTCTGTTCCTCAGGGCTCTACTACTTCCTTCTGTGTGCCCTGCTCTCTGCTGGCTAGCACTGGGAGCTTCCATTGTGTGAGCTAGTGTCCAGCCCAGCCCTGAGGCATGGCTTTTGTCTGCTCAGTGCGTAGACCCATAGGGTACTGCTCAGAGGCTTGGAAGAAGGGTGATCCCAGCTGCCTGCACCTCAAAATGCTTCTTCCTGTGCCGGGGCCTAAGGAGATGTGTGGCAGTGATGAGGGCCACATCATGCCTGCCATGGTGGGCGGTTCATCTCCCAGCGTCCTTTGACACGCCTTCAGGATGCTCTTGTGTTTAGGAAAACAAGCAGATGCAAGACCAGGCCGGGCTGTCTGCAGGAGTCCCTGGGCCCCGTGACCTTCCACATTAATCACCAGCCCATCTGGCAGGGAAGGACCTGGGACAGGAGGGGCGGAGAAGGCAGCCGAGGGGAGTGTGACAGTCACACAATGCCGCCCTGTCTCCTGGGACCCAGCTAGTGATTAGCAGTTCACTCTAGGCCGTGGGAGGCCGGGTGCACTTGCAGACTGTGTCTCCACTCCATTACCCCGTCCTTCCCTCAGCCAACACCCTGCTATTATCCCCACCCAGGGCCTCCTGTGCCATCTGTGCCAACTGTCACAGTCCCAGAGGCAGAACCAGCCCCCACCTCCAGCCTGCTCCCTGTGGAGGACACAGAGGTCGGAGGGGACCGACTCCCTTGCACGAAGGCCTTCAAGTGCAGGAGGCCAGTGGAACCTGGTGAGGCTGCCTTGTTGCCTTCAAGGGTCTGGACCAGAGTTCGGCTAGACTTGATGGTGCAGAGCTGGGTCTAGATCAGTTCTGGATGGGAAGTCAAAGCGCATGGTTTGGACTTAGCTGTGTGTGCCTTCTGCATGCTGCTGCTCCCCATCTGGGGCTGCTCCGGAGTCGTCCCTTCCAGGGAGGCTCTCCTGGACATCAAGGTTTCACTTTTAAGCCTCACCTTCCACACAGACCATTATTGCACAGTCCATACCCCGACCCTGGACCACTGTTCCCAATCATGGCGGCTTGGAGTTGTTCTGACTAAGTAGTTAGGCTGTCTGTTCCTTCCTCCCTCGGTGGAGACTTTAAGGTACCACTCCAACAGCCTCTTGGCCAGCTCAGTGTTTCCAGTGCGACTTCTATCGAGAGGCTTGGCCCTCACCATATTCCCTTCCCACGGCAGCTCCTTCCAAAGTTGGCCTCCCAGCTCCTAAGTCTTTCCAGCCTGCCTGGAAGAGTGGCTGCCTCTAGAGGCACCACAGTCCTCCAGACTCCCGACGACTTCTCTAGGGTTGTTTATTGGTCTTAGCCTGTGTTGCCTCCTTTGGCCTAGGTCAGGCCTCTCCTAAAGGGCCCAATCAGACTTGAGCTCCATGGGATGCTGCTCACCCACCGCATGAACACTGAGGTCAAGCCAGGTCCTCTCCCAGCTCCTCTGTTGCGTGGACTTGGCATAATCTAGTCCCGGTAAAGTGAACTGCTAGGATGAAGGAAGCCCTGTGGCTGGAGCTAATCCAATCAGGCTGAGGCTGCTCAGAAAGGCCAGTCCTCAGCAGTTTGCACAGTGACGTCCCTGGCCTCTGCCACCTGTCTCCGGAAAGGCAGGACAATGAACAGCAGAGGACGCAGCCCGTAGAGGCCCTGGCCCCAGCCCCTCATTGTTACACACAGCAGGGACATATTCCTCATGATCTCGGCCTGTATGCTGGAGGACACTGCATTGGACAAGCCAGTCCCGTGTCCTGGGAAGGCTGATACAAATTCCAACAGAAGCCACACTCACTTGGCAGACTTTTATTTTTGGGTCAAACAAAAACGTACCTCTCGGGTTGGAAAGAACCCGTGGATAACATGGCAAACACATGTGAGCAATAAATACGCATGTACATTCAAGTATGCAGGCGGCCACTATGTCCCGCCCGAGACCCTGTGCTCTGGTATTTGCTCCTGCCCTTGGGGTGCTGTTGTCTCTCAGAAGTTGGGTCCCCAGGGCTGGCCCCTCCTAGGCTGCAGGGTAAGAGGCCCTGGCATTGGAAGGTTGTACAGAGCCCTCCAGTAGGGCTACCTGCAGGATCTGCAGGTAAGAGCTGGGACCGTAGTCCCCAAAGGTCTGTCTCATGGATGCCCCAGCAGTCTGGCCTGAATCTCCACCCCAACTGCAATGCCCTGTGTCCAACTCAAGATAATGCAACTGGACCCCTCGAGGAGAAAGCCAAGATATCATTTCCCTAGTAGAATGGGGTGGATGGTCACTGAGGGGACTGGAGGATCTAGTTGAGCAGATCCCTCGTGAATGCCCACTGCCAGCCAGCAGGACAAGTCCTCCTAGGACAAGACCCTGCCTGTTTTTGGCTCGGAGGCTTGCCTTGTCCCCCTGCTGGAGAAGGTCCATCCTTCCTCAAAGACCAAGTACAAGGCTGGGGACTGCTTGGTCAGGGTGTCTGGATTTTGTAGCTGCCAATCTCCCGCAGCGGAGTTGGGCACAGACAGGCCAGAATAGGGCCTGCCCTGGGGAGGTGAGGCAGAATACTTAGTGTACCTCCTGCATAGCCATCCCAGGACCAGCTGGGGGACAGAACATGCCATGCCACTGTAGACCCCAGAAGGCTTTTAGGCTCCTGTGGGGAGCTAGGGTGAGTTGGCAAAATTTCACATTTGGCAGGGCAGGGCTTGAGGGTTTGGACAGCACCGGGGCTTGGGGCCAACATGCTGAAGGCCCGGCCTGGAGCAGGGCAGGGCGGGGCCTGCAGGAAGCTATGGGCCACGTGGGGACAGAAGCATGCCCTCCCCCATACAGCAGCTCTAGCCTGAGCCCAGCACCCTGGGGTGGGGGGTTCCTTGAGGGCTGGGTGCCCACCATCTGGCTCAGTGGGAAGGGGTTGGGGGCTGAGCTGGCTCTCCATCATGGCCTAGGGAAGATTTGGCTTATCAAGGGGTCATGGCCACCGTGGACAACTGAATCCCCAGAGTCCGGGGCAGGGCATGCCTGGCTGGAGGGGTGAGGCCTTAGCTGGCACCTGGTGGACACGGCTGCCGAGGTTCATGCAGCCCACTGGTCTCCTGCTCCGGGCTTCCAGCAAGGTCCACACGCTGCTCATCCATCCTCTTAGCCTGCACTCTCTGGATAAGGCTGAAGAAATCCTCGTCAGGCATGGTGGGGCCTCGGGGCAGCACATCCGGGGGTGGGCAGCGCTGGTCATCAATCCTGGAGGACTGGGCAGACACACAGTGGAGGTTGATGGTCTTGCATGTCTTGGGCCTTTGGAGGGCCTATCCTGGCACTGGGTGGGCAACGGGCTTATTGAAAATCTGAGGGCAGAAAACACTGGCTTGGGGGAGCAGTGCACTCCCAAGTGGGACCTGTTTCAGCCACCTCTTGCCTCCCTGGTTCTGGGACAGTGTTAGAAGCCTTGCCCTGGCAATGTCTCTTGAAGACATCTCCCCAGAGCTGCGGCTGGCCAGCTAAACAGCAAGGACTGGGTGGTATATTCTGGGCATAGAATAAGCCAGCCTAAGGCCAACTCCTGGGACCTGCTGATCCAAGGACTATACCCCTAAAACTACCCTGGGACCTAGCACAACCCTGCACTGCCCTTGGAGAGCCTGGGGGCCACAGCTCAGAGCCTGTTGCTTGGAAATCCCCACCACCACTCCAGCCCCCAACCCGCCAAGGGTCTCCTTTGGCTCAATCAGCTGGCACCACAGGCCCTGTCTGTCGTGATGTGGAGGCTGGGGGGCCTGAAAGGTGTTGGCTTTTCTTCAGGGCCTGGAGCAGAATGGACTGGAACCGGTGCAGCTGATGGCCCAAGTATTGGAGTGGGCGGGGCTTCTCAGGAGGAGCTGACTTAGAGGAGGCTGTCTGGACGTTGCTGTGGTTCTGTCTCCTCTGTGAGAATGAACATTGATCTGGAAACTTAGCCTGATGCAGAGGCGGAGTGCCGGCCCTGGTCATTCCTGGGTCTGACCAAGCCCCACCACGTACATGCTCTAGTTGGAAGGCAGCTGGTCTGCAGAGTGAACCTACCACCCACCCTCTGTGCAGCCAGGCCTTGGGTAGGTGGCTCAGTTCAGCAGCACCCCAGCCTCAGCCCCATCCCATATAATGAGGCCCATCCATGGGGAGCCCTACCCTGGTCTGTCTTCATAGGCCTAGGCATGAAGATCTTACCTGTCGGCCCCATGGTGTGTGGCCTTTTTCAGAGCCATTCCTGCCCCTATTCCTCCAGCCAGCTGCTGATACCCCAGCCCTCCCTCCCTCCCAACTCCAGGGTGCCACCTGACCCTCAGTTTCCTCCGCCCAGATGTGGAAGCTGGAGTGAACATCCCTGGATTTGGGGACCTGGCAAACCCAGGCTGAACTCCAGCACCAAAGTGTGCTGAGGCTGATCTCGGGAGGTACTTGACCCCTTGGCAGAAGGAGGGCTTCAGGCCTGGGCATCTGTAGATGGTCCCTGACTCTGGCTGTGTCATCCTCATCCACCAGCTTGTTTCTGTGTCTTCCCCTGGCATCCCTCAGGCCAGGCCAGACACAGAGAGACCACAGCTTGCTGTGGGCATGCTAGGTGTCTACACTGCAGCTGGTAAAGGACCACCAGAAGGCTGGCCTGGAAGAGGCCCCACCCCTTGTCTCCTGAGTGCAGGCCCACCTGGTACTTGATAAGCATGTTGAAAAACTCATCCCCTGGCTCCTGAGGGTCCCCGTCGCCTCGGAGGTGCCCCACATTGTTGAGGGTGATGCGTAGCCCAGGCAGGCTGCCCACACTAGCCCTCTGGTCATCCAGCCGGCGGCTCTGAGAGCTGGCAATGAGGTCAAAGAACTCCTCAGTCTGTGGTGAAGCTGTCACGGAGGGCTGAGCTGCAAGGGACAGGCAGAAGGTGAAGCCTGGAGAGGGGCCCACTGGGAGTACGGGCTTCTTGAACTGGCCCAGCTCTCTCCACGGGAATATGGCCCCAGTAAGTCTCCCGTGCCTGGGGCTGCTCCTAACCATCCTGCCCCTGCCCTGCCTCCCACCTCTGCCTCCTAGGACTTCAGGAGCTGACAGGAGAAAGCTTTGGCCTCCCACACGCTCAAAGGCTGGGATGCATAGACGCTGCGTGTTCTTCGGGGTGGGGTAATTACATACTTCCCAGGATGTAGCTTCAGGGACAAGTGTGGAGGGAGCTCTGGGTGGTGGGGGCACTTTGCAGCTGGCCTATCCCGCCCCTCTGGACTGGCTCGATGGGGGCTCATAGGATTAGTGCTGGATCTGGCTGGTGGGCCCGCCTAGGCTCTGTACTCACCTGCCCTCTCCTCCAGGGTTGGGGCAGCTGTGGCCTCGGCGGCCCCTGCCTGGCCTTCCTCCAGGGGGCAGCGCTGGTCATCCATGCGACTGCTCTGGAACTTACTCAGCAGGTCAAAGAAGCACTCCTCGTCAGAAGATGGGGCTCTGGGAATACCCTGGGTGAGGAGGGAGGCCCCAATTCAGCCCTCAGCGTCCCAGCGTCCCAGGACTGCCCACCCTTGGCAGGACTGCCAGTGTGTGAGTGAAGACACTAACACCCCTAGGTCCTCTGTGTGCTGGCTGAGGGGAGTGAAGGGAAAGGGCTGGACCCCTTCAAGGGTTGAGGGTGGCAGTTCAGCTGCCTACTGCCGAGAGTTCCTTCCTGAAGAGGACGAACTTTCTGGAGTCTGTGCCGCGCTCTGGATCCCTGGGCTGATTGGATGGCAGGATCTGTCCTTCAGTGTGTGGGTAGCTAAGGGGGGGTCTAGTCTAACGCCTAGGTCAGGGATGACTGTCCTGAGTCCAGATAAGTCATGGGGGTGGGGGAGGCTACTTCCAAAGGGAGGGTCTGGGTCTGTGAATCCTGAGCATCAGGTGACTGGAGCAGGTTGTGCCATCCCAGACTCAGTTTTCACATCCTTGGAGGGAAGGAGTATAACTCTGGCCTCCTCTGCAGGCTGGGTCTCGGAAGCCTGGCCTGGCTGGGGTCCTGGCCTGGCAATGGATAGGATGGGGTCCGGAACCACCTGCTGCAGAAGCTGGAACCCGCCCCTAGCCCACCAAAGTCCACACAAAGAGCGAGGAAGCAGTGACTGGGAAGGTCTGGTTCTGCACAGCTGTGGCCTTCTGAATGCAGGAAGATTTCCACCAGAAGGCACTTCCCATGCCTGGGATTGCCCTGCACACAGAGGCACAGGCACAGAGAGGTTGCATGGCCTACCCAAGGTCACACAGAGGTAAGAACAGCACTGAGATCGGAACACAAGCAGACCCGGTAGACAACCCCAGCTTAGGACTGAACTCGGGACTCTGAAGGCAATGCGGACCCAGTCACGGGAGCTACGGACAGGGCAGTCACATGGCAAAGAAGAGAGAGACCCTACTGGATCTGAGTCGCCAGGCTGACCTTGCTCTCCTTCAGGCTCTGTCCTTCTGTGACCTAAATGAGCTCTGCAGGCTGACAACTGTCAGAGCCAGGAGAAAAACCAGAGCCAGAAGAAAAGGGAGCGCTAACATGCACAGCCCAGCCAGAGGCCACTGAGCACTTGGGCGGAGCCTGCACTCGAGGCCAGCTGCACAGGTACATCTGGAGGACTGGACGTCTGCAGGGTCCAAGCTGCACTATAGAAAGGGTCTGCTTAGCAACCCCCGCCACACACACACACAGCCCCTGAAGGATCTGTTCTGAGACCTTCTTGCCCTCACTCCTGAGCTGTCAAGATATGGTAGAACCATATCCAGGCTGGAGACTCGGGACTTGGACTCCCTATGCTTACTGCCCTGCCCCTCCCCATCATACCCCTCAGGAGCATGATCCCATGTCTGAGAGGGTCTTGTGAGGACTGTGAAGGGCCTCCCTGTCCCCTGTCCCTTGCCCACAGCCTAAGTCTCTAGCTCTTTCCCAAAGGTCTGACTTCCTCATGAGGTCTGACTGCAATCTGTACTGCTTTAGTTTAAGCCCAGGTCCTAGAGAAGTGTACAGACCTGGCCCAGCCCACCCCTACCCTGGCTGACTGAAGTCCCTGCATGCCCAAGGACCCACACTCACACAGGATCACAGGCTCCCTCCAGCAGCAGCAATCAGGAGTTGTGTGGGCGCCAGGCCACGTGCAACCCAGGCAGGATGCCAAGGTGCCAGGCACAGCCGCTGTCACCTGCCCGAAGTGCCAAGTGTCTCCCCACTGCCGCTGCTGGGACCCACAGTGTTCGCCGGATGCTTAAATAGGAGCTAGGGAGAGGCTGGGCTCTCTCAGTACCCGCCCTCACTGCTGCAGCTCACGAGTGCTTGAACACACACACACACACACACACACACACACACACACACACACACCAGGGAGAAGAAGGCTGGGCTCTCCCAGTACCCACCCTCACGGCTGCACCTCACGAGTATGTAAAGTCTCTCTCTCTCTCTCTCAACAATGAGCTGGCTTCCCCCCAGCTCAACAGAGCACGCCCCTTGAGGCCTGTGGGTGGGCATGCTAAAGGCTGTGGGGGTGGACAGCTTATTTGAAAGCCCTTTCCCACCCAACCCCTTGGCCCCTGGGCTTCCTTCCAAAGTTAAATCTGGGCCCCTGGGAGAAGCAGTCTCTCTCCCTCAGCTTTGCTCCTGAGGCCACCCCAGGTGGACTCTCACTCTGGCCTGGGCAGGCCTTGACGTTGGCAGGGTGGCCCTCACCTCCACCACAACCTTCCTCTAAGCCCATGGATAAAGGACTGTGTGTTCCCTTCATAGCTTCCCAAAGCCTCCCTGTAATAGGAATAAAGTGGGCTGGAGTGGGGCTGAAGGCAGCCGCCCCGGCAGGAAGGGTGGGCTCCAGGCACTAAGAATAACCAAGGCCCCTACGCAGCACAGGCCGCCTGAGCCTGTGGCAGGGTGAGGGTGTTGTATGCTACTTCCTAGAGCCTCAGGACCCGAGGGCCCTGCACAAAGACTTCTAAGCCTAAATTCAGACTCTGTCTCTGGACCCCTACCAGCTCCCAGTGCCTGGAGATACTGCCCAGGCACAGTGGGCACCTATTGGCCCTGGCAGGCCCCACCCTCCACCCACTGGCCACCAGTCTCGTAACTGGCCATTGAGCTACCCATTTTACCATTTCTGTGTGCTGCCAGGGACATTGAGTGCTCCCAGGTCTGAGCATCCAGGCTGTGCTGTGGGTTCCTGCCGGGCCATACCAACCCCCAACCAGGTCTCCAGTCTAGCTTTGATCAGGATGCTAAGCCCAGGTGGACTAGGTGGCACCTCCCAGCCCAGACCTTGTTGGAACACTGGGCAGATGCTAGCTCCCTGCTGTCCCTTCCACATCTGGCTCTACAGTTGTGCACTAGCCACCCAGCACGCCCCTCCACATGATGCCACTCCCCAAGACCAGGCATGTGCCCCCTCTCACACTGAACTGCCCCCAGCACTAAGGTCTTTTCCTTGGGACCTGCCCCATGGGCAAGCTTGGGGCCTTCCCACCCATCTCCAGCCACCCCTCACATCCCTCAGCTCAGGGCCACCACTCTGCAACTCAGGAGACTCCCCAGAGGCCTCTTAAACCCTGAGACACATTGAGGAGTTGCAGGCGGTACCATTTCTTAGGCTCAAGACAGAGGACCCCCAAACTGGAGCCCCTGCCTGGGATCCCCGAGTTCGGGTCTGTGCCCAGGCACTCTGGAGCCTCTAAGGTGACTGCTGAGGTGCAGAAGGCATCCCTGGAGAGGGCTGTTCCACCCAGCTTCTTCAGCTTGTACAGCCAGGTCTCCAGGGTGCCAGCAAGGCAAAGACGGGGCCTGTGACACAGAGGGAGGCCACCTGCGGACTGGTGACAAGGGTGGACACTGAGGCCCAGAAAGAGACAGAGCCTGTCTGCAGGAGGACGACCTGGAGTGCCCATGAGGGCTCCTGGAGGTGCAGTTATGAGCTCTGTACCCCACAGAGTCCCTGGACCACACAAGGCCAGGTGGAGGGCCCAGCAGCTTACAGCTCTGCCTCCCTGAGTAAAAGTTCAGCCTTGAGCCCCCGCCCGGCTACCAGGCTGGATGGGCAGAGAGAGGGAAGGGAGGGCTCAGTGTTCACAGCTGTCCCCTCGACTCAGGAGGCACCTACCGTACGAGGCACCTGTACCCTTACATCAGCGCTGTCCAGTGGAGAGTGGCTACCCTCTCGGGGTCGCCTCTCAGTGGCATCTGCCCCTTCCTGGTACTTCCTGCTCCTCACGGGGAGGGGGAGCAAGTCCCTGCCTGGCCCCCTCCAGTCCCCTGTGTGGTGGGTGTCTCCATTTTGCTCCTGGAGAGGGAAAGGCGGGTTGGACATGAGCCAGGGCAGTTTGAAACCAAAGTCCCCTCTCAGCAGCTGGCCCAGCCGCCCACCTTTATGGACGCACACAGTAGGTACTCAGTCTCTGAAGAACGGAACAGGAAGTAGAGCGGGCACAGAACTGGAGGAATGCCGACTTCCTTAAATGTCAGCCTTCTAATGCTAGGCAACAGGTGACCATAGGTGTCCCTGGCCTTGAACTCACGTTATGCCCCAAAGGCTATTTACAACTAGAAGATCAGGGAGGACAGGCTACAGTGGACCATACAGTACCCACACTAGCGCCCCCCCCCCAGATTTGGGGTTTGCCAAAACCCAACAGCTTCTCCAACAATAACAGCCGTCCTGCTCCCCCCACCCCCAGAGTCAGTCCCGTGGCAAGGAGCAGACAGGAACCCAGGACATGCCACCCAGGGAAAGCTCATGCCAGAGTGTACAGTCAGAACACCTCAGGGGGGAATGTTGACAAATGGCTCCTGTAGGGCCTCAGGCTGCTGGGGGAGGGACATTTATCTCCCAGGGGACAGGGCCCAAAAAGGGTATTGACAGCTCAGCACACACTGTGCACTGGGCTCATTAACCCAGAGCCCACATGCTGACCATGCCTCCGCTGCCATCTGTTTCTCAGTCCCCCCGCCACCAGCCCTGATCTCCAGCTCACCCGGTCCAGGGGGAGCCGTAGCAGGTCCCAGGTCTCAGCGCTCAGCCTCTGTGTCCTCTTGGGTCTAGCTCCTGGAAGAGACCACAGCCCGTCAGCCCAGTGCTGACCCAGAGCTCTGAGGCCGCTAGCCAAGCAAGGGACCCAGGAGACCAAGGACGCAGCAGTACTGCACCCAGGGGCCAGAGTTCATAAATCCCCTCTTGTGCAGGGAAAATAGAGTGTCTGAGTGTCCACTGAGCCATCTAACTGGGCTGTGGGCACAGACAAGGCAGGCAAGGCTTAAGGACAGATCTGACCCCGAGAAGGGTGCATCAGAGATAGTTTTGGTGCCCCCGCCATGGGATACTGTGCCAAGCCACGCCCTGTGCTTCCTACCGACTTAGCTGGCACTGTTCCTTCCCCCTGGAAGGCAGCCCGTGTATTCCACAGCATCCCCTCCATGAAGCCACACCGAATCTCCCTATCCTACTTCCTGTGCCCACCTGGGGATGGGGCAAGGGGGAACCTCTGGGTCCCTGGGGCTCACTGTGGACCACCCAGGCTGAAGTAGCAGTGACGTGGCTCGGGGCAGTCCTGCTGCAGGGCACTCTGGACACTGAACAACTTGGGGTGGGCACAGCCTGGCAGATGGTTTGAACTAGGCTCTGGGTTCCCACAGGGGACGTGTCACCAGCTCCCAAGTCCACAACCACAGTTGGGTGCAAAGGAGCAACTGCCTGAACTGCCTAGTGCTGCCACCAGCCCCAGGGGTCCCTGACCTTCATTTCTAGGTGGGGTGGGGAGCAACTTCACCCTGGTTCCCAGGCCCCCAGGTCCTTTCCCAGCACAGGAAGTGATGGGGAGGGGACTGGAGAATCGAGCCTGGTTTGGGCAGCTGCCTTGACCTCCTGCAAGGCCCAGGTCCCGGGAGAGCCAGCCAGGCAGACTGTCCACATAGCAGGGCTAGGTCAGCCGAGCCACAAAAGGACAATTCAGATGCAACCAAGACGCGAAGAGACAATACAAGGGGGACACAAGGAAGGGCCAGTATTGGGCCCGGCCCCTGAAGAGGTGGCCTCTGAGAGAGCCCTCCACTGTGATGCTGCACGGGTGGACCCAAGCTGTGGCAGACTATGCAGTCCTCTGAACCACAGCCTGCAGCTGGCTCAGGGAGGGCATCCTTCTTGTGCAGACCGGGTGGGAGGCTCACTGGGCCCAGCTGAATGAATCCTCTGTCCAGAGTCAAAAAGGTCAGGTCTGGCCAGCGTTAATGGCCACGCCTCCTCGGCTGAGCCACCTCCACTGAGGCCTCAGACCCTAACCCCTCCTTCAGCTTCCTGTCCACCTCACCTACAGCACAAGGTCTAGAAACTTCTCCATTATGACTACCCACCCAAGGTGGACAGTCCCTGTCTCGCGAAGGCCCCTGACCTCTACGTCTCAGGGAAAGTCATCCAAACCTGTACGTGTTCCATGTCCCAGCCCTCCCTACAATGGAAAGCAGTCCATCCCCAGTCCATGGGTGGCCGCTACTGGTAGTTTTACCTCCAAAGATCTAGAAACTGGCCCTTTTCTTCCAGGGTGACCCATGACAGTCCCTCACCTTGCCCTTCAGTCCTTTCTCCATGCCAGAACACAGTGAGCCCCTGGCTAGACCTGCTTCCCATCTCCCCACGGCTCCCAACAGCTGCAGACACATCTGCGCAGCAGACTCAATACTCTTGCCATTTGCCTGGCTGTTACTCTTACTAGCGGGCCTGCCTCCCAGATGGGGCACTGAAGCACAGACTATGGTAGACAGAGCCAAGGCTAGAGGCCACGGCCTACGCTGCCCCTCAGACGCCACACCAAGCATAAAGCATATGCTTGACCCAGAAGTGGAGAAGAGCCTCCAGTGCATTTCCCTCAGCGAGCTGCCCTGTGCTCATACCACAATACTGGGCCCAGAGGATGAGAAGGACTGCCGATCACCAAGAGCAGAGGGCTTCTACTATGTCACTGTGTACAAGGGGTGGCCTAGGCCAGAGCCATTGAGCCTGGCAGGGATCAGGGCCAGCTCTTTGCATGCTCATCAGAAGGATACACGAAACTCTGCCTGCACGATCCCCACACCACTGCATTCCGGATGGCATGGACAATATAGCCAAGTATGCTGTAAGGGTCTCAGACAGCTACACAACCCAAGGGACTGGGCAGGGGAAGCAGCTGGCAGGGTAGTACCCCCACTGACTAGGACAGTCTGGGGCTGCTGCTTCGCTGGCTGAGAAGGCACCACCAAGGGCAGGTAAAGGGAGGGGGGTCTATTTTCTTGCACAGGAGTCCCTTGTTTACACTCATCAAGTCAGGAGAGAAAAACTGAGCCTTTTCCTGCCTCGAGCCCACTGGCCACCATCCCACCTACAATGTACACCATGCTCAAAATACACACTGCTCAGCTCAACACACACACACACACCAGTCACTGCCCAAAGCCCAAATGTATGTCTTCCCCCATTGCCCACTCAAACCACTCCACTTCTGCAAGCCCACAATGAGTGCCTTGTCCTACAGTCCCACAGGCCACACCCACACGTAAATACCACACCAGACTGAGTCTAACAACTAAAGGCCACGTCTCCCCTGGCTCTGACTTCCCTCCAGCCCTAGCAGAATGAATTCCCCAGGCCCAGGAGGCCACCTATCCCCAACCCTGCTGGGTCTGTGCCCTTTGGGGTGCCCACCTAGCCCCCTGAACCAGAACCATTGGGTATGCACCTGCCTATCTCCTGGTCAGTTTACAGGAGGCAAGGCCAGCCCTTCTCAAGTGTCTCAGCTGAGTCTAGCTCTCCTCTGGCTTCCTGACCCTGCTCATCCCTTGCTCACCTGAGTGGGGGTCTCCCTCAGGGCCACTAAGACTCTCACAGTGCCGGCCTGCCTTCAACAGCTGCATCCCAGGACTTCAGGGCACCAGATCCCTCTCCCTGATGTCTTCCTTGGAGGATAAACTCTTCCCCAGTGTCCAGGGCCCAGCCGTTGGCCGCAAGTAGCCCTTTGGGGAGGAGACTTCCAGGGGCCCTGGCTGGGAAGGGTCTGGTATGCAGGGCAGAGCAGAGGAGCCAATGTGGGGAGGACAGAGCTGCCTTGTCCCTGGCCATTCACTCGTGACCTGCCCCCCTTTCCCTTAGCTTAGAGGAGGAAGAAAGTCAGGACGAGGAGCTGGCCGCCTCTGTGGGAATCCTTCCAGAAGCCGGCCAGCGCTGCTCAGGGTTCTTGGGCTGTATTAGGAGCTCTATACAGACTATCTACCCTGCGAAAACGGGTATGGACCCACACCATCCCACCCCATTCGCCACTGCATCTCTTGCCACATGGAGTGGCTGAGGGTCCCAGAAGCCTTTGCTCCTCTCCTCTGTCCCCCAGCCTTATTTTCCAGGCCAGGTCATGCTGAAAAATCCCAGGTTTGAGGAACCGGGGCTCTCATGGTAGCAAGTACCCTTGCTTCTGGATGTCCTGAGAGGGAGGCTGGAGTCAGTGGGTGCCCCTGGGAAATCACCCATGAATAGCTGAAATCACCCATGAAATCACTCCCGGCAAACTCAAGGAACATGGGGCAGCTGGCTCCGTGCTGGGGCTTGCCCCCATCAAAGCCCTATGAGCCTCCAGACGCCAACTCAGCATAGCACCCTGCATCCACCCTGCCCTCCTTTGTACGTATTAATGCATTTGCTCTGTGGGGAACATTTTGTCCTTTCATTCACTATGTGTCTGACCTGTGTGGGACAATCATCAGTTTGAATGAGGTCACTGGAGTGGCTTTGCCTGATTAGTACTCCAGGCAGGCACGGACTGGCTCCCTCCAGCCTCCCAGAAGCCCCTCCTACAGAGCAGGGTGATGGACACTCTGGCTGCTTGGGGAGGAGCCATTTCCTGTCTTTTTGCCATCAGCCCTGTGGTGCCACCAGGATCAGGGAGGGAGGGGCTCTAGGTGACCACAGGTCCTCACTGTCTCAAGGACAGTGCAGAACTGACCGCTCTCCCTCTGCCATTGGTGTTCCTGGCTACTGACTATCATTTCCGCCCCACATCTTTCAGTTGCCCCTTGTGATGGTTTGAATGGGAATAGCCCTCATAGCTCATGTTTGTGTGCTTGGTCCCTAGGTAGTGAAACTGTTTAGGAAGGATTAAGAGGCGTGGCCTTGTTGGAGGAGATGTGTCACTTGGAGTGGGCTTTGAGATTTCAAAAGCCCATGCCAGGTGGGTGGTGGTGGTGCACACCTTTAATCCCTGCACTTGGGAGTCAGAAACAGGCAGATCTCTGTGAGTTCAAGGCCAGCCTGGTCTCCACAGCGAGTTCCATGACAACCAATGTCTCACTGAGAAACACTATCTTAAAAAACCAGAGAGAGAGAGAGACAGACAGAGACAGAGACAGAGACAGAGACAGAGAGAGACAGAAAGACAGACATACAGAGAACTTCAAAAGCCCACGCCACGCCCATTTTCTCTCTCTGCCTGCAACCTTTGGGTCAGGTGTGCACCTTAGGTGCCTGCCCATCACCTGCCTGCCTGCCTGCTGTCACACTCCCACCACGATGGACTAAGCCTCTGAAAACATAAGCAAGCTCCCAGTTAGATGATTTTTTTCCATAAGCGTTGCCTTGGTCATGGTGTCTCTTCACAGCAATAGAACAGTAACAACTAAAATACCCCTGAGCCCTGATTTGCCCCAGTGGGGTCCATTTGTGCCCCAGAACTCTGGACACCCTGTCTCTCCCCACAACACAGTGCAACACAGTTCTGTGTCCACCTCTCTCTTCTACCACTGTGAGCTCCCCTGGGCAGTGGGCAGTGGTCTCCGCTGGGCCCAGAACAACGGTGGGGAGAGTGAGTGCTCAGATGAGGTACAGCCTCTTCCTTTACTGAGCAGCTGCTAGTGCCTCCCTTTCTGGCAGACCTACCCTGTGCCCCGAACCAAGGGTCAGTCCTGTTGATCTAATCCTATGTCTTTTCCCCTGAGTTTCTCTCTTGCTGTACCCCTGCCCGGATGCTGCTCTGATGGTACCTCAGGCTGAGCCAGAGACCATGAGGAAGCAGACCCCAGCCCTCAGAACCGGAACTCACCTTGCGCCTCATAGCCAGCCAGATCTGGCTTCTCTGCCGCTGCTGGGCTAGTCAGCCGGCCCAGTGCCAGCTGCAGCTGGGCAATATTCATGCGGGCTGTGAGCTCTCCGTTTCGGTCTCCGATCTGAAGCAAGCAGGGGTGAGTAGATGGGCAGGTGAGGCCTGGGACTGTGCTCTCTTAGTGTTGGAGGTAGGGCTCCAGCACACCATCTTTGGCCTGCTGGACAGCCTGAGCTGACCTCAGAACTTTGGATTTCTTAGAGAGCCAGTCCCCATTATCAGAAGTTGATTCTGAGGGTCCATCCTAGATGTTCTGGATGGCCTCTAGTCCACCCCAGAAGTGCTCAGGGTCTTGGGAGACATCCTATGATTTGTCAGCTTGTCCTTGTCCTGGACTATACCTGTCTCAACCCTAGGGGCCCCACCAGCCTCAGGCTGCACCAGTGGGACCCTCTTGAGTACAAGCCCAACATGAGGAACACAGGGAGCCACAAAGCTCAGAAGTCTCCAGAGACCTCTGCTTGCACTCATCAGGATGTGGGACTGGTCACCCTGTGGAGGGATCTCCAGACAGGCTCTCTTCTGCTCTGGACCATCCTATCTGATAGGACCATCCTATCCCACCTGAACCTGGGCGCCCATGAAGCTCCTTGTGATGCTCTCGGGACTTAAGGCCCACCCTTAGTTAGGGAGGGCAGGTTTCTTGGGATGTCTCTGCACTGTCCACAGTAGGAGGGGACTGAACAAAGAGGAGGGAGACTCGGCTACCTAGGGAGTTCCTGGACACCAGAACCTCTGTCTTCCTGGTCCACCTCCAAGAGGTTACTCCCAGCAGCCCTATAATCCAGCATGGCCCAATTCTATCAGGGGCTGGAGGATGGAATCCACACAGGAGGCACCAGCACTCCAAGGGTGGAAAACAGATCCTTGCTTCCCCACTGACCCACTGACCCCTGTACACACGAGTGGGAATTGTTCTCTCGGGGACCCAGTGTTCAGAAAGGCCAACGGGGGCAGCCCGAGAAGGAGATGACAGACAGCTGAGGCACCCGCAGAGGCCGAGGGGAGTGGACCCGGCTCACCTCCTGGGAGATCTGCAGGTGTTTCTTGGCAAACGTCAGGGCCTGTGCGGGGCTCCCCATGGACACGTAGGCGTTCCCCAGGCTCCAGCACGCCCGGCCCTCTCCCACCCTGTGGAAAGTTAGACAGTCACACCTGCCTCCCAGGACTGCCTGTTACCCCAAGTCCCTGACCCTCTCCCAACCCTGGGACACAAGGTACCAACAACACAGTGAGTCCTCCACCACCGAAGAGGCCCACTGGCCCTGGCCACACCGCTAACTGTTCACCCCCTTTAGGGAGAAGCGCCAACCACCGGCACTTTTATTGTTCCTTGTTGAAAGAATTAACTTGATAAACTTGAGTTTGTGGCCAGCTTACCCTGGGGCCAGTTGTGGCCTCCATACGCCCCTCAGGGCTCAGCCCTTAGGTTCTTTTCCTCAAAGCCTGGCTCGCCCCCTAGTGGCCAGCATGGTAATATCCCCTGCAGCTTGCTCTACACTGGCTCACCCAGGCCCAAGTGAGCCATGAATCGTTCATTTTATGAGACATTTTAGCTGTTCCCATTGCTGTACGGCTACTATCTCTATCTAGTTGCAGAAAACGTCCATTATCTGCCCCTCCCTGGAGCAGAAAGTCCCAGGGGATAAGGGTAGCTCTTGGAGAATACCCCCTACTATACCTGCCCCTAGGCCTGTGCTCTGAGACCCTGCCTGCTATGGCAGATCTGCATGGAAGGCTATTCCAGAGTTGGAGGCCATGAGATTGATGTTGCCATGGGGAGAGGGATGCAGACCTGAGTGATGGAAAAGCCTTCCTCCACCCCAGGTCCTGCTAAGGGCCTCTTCAAGCCTTGCACCTACCTATTTGCTTCAATTGTTTCCCACTGAGGGAAGGGCTGAGAGCCTTGGTGGGAGGCTGCTCTGACCATGCTGCCGTCAGCAGGGGAGCAGGGACCCATACCCACTGGAGCCAGTCCCGCCAAGGCCTTGCTCCCACACACCTATCAGCCAGCTCTTGGGCAATGCCCAGGTGCCGCAGGTGGTACTCAGCAGCACGCTCGTAGTCCTGCAGCAGCGTGTAGGTGTTGCCCAGGCTGTAGCAGGCCTGCGCTTCCACTGCCTGGTCCCGGAGCTGCCGAGACAGCTGGAGCGTCTTCCTGTGCAGAACGAGAGTCGTCCCTAAGTGGGGGGCAGGGCCCCCTTTCCTCCTCAGGAACACAACTCTTCAGGTGGCCACAGCATTTCATGCACAGCACCAGATGCACGGGCTCCCACTGGCTAAGGAACCGGCAGGCCACTAACCACGCTGAGCTGATGACACTTTACAGGGGATCCAAGACCGAGTGTCCACAGCTCAGAACCATGAGACGAGCATGGAGGCCCCACAACGGGCCCAGTCCTGAAGTTTTAGTTCCACCTAGTGGCCACCACCCTACCTAGGAAGCAGCTGCCTAAGAACTTCAGCACAGGTCGGGGACACCCATGAGCGTCATGCATTGGCCTTTTTCAGGGTCGCCAGGGTCCCCAACTGGCTCTTGAGAATGCTAAGTGATCAGTGCCCGCCTCCCACAACATGGGAGGGGCATCTCTGCAGCCTGGTGTTCAGTGCACCCCAAGACTGCCCTCTGGGATGGGCATTTCTGTGTGGCCCGTCATCCACTGCACCCGGGGCTTACTTGTAGTGTTCGGCAGCCACATCAAAGCGCCCCAAGAAGATGTGGGCATTGCCCAAGTTGCTGTAGGCCCTCCTCTCGGCTGCCTTGTCTCCAAACTCCTTGGCGATGGCCAGGCGCTGCAGACAGACCCAAGCCCAGAGATGATCACCTAGTCCTGAAACCCTAGACACACTGCCAGGGATGCCTCCCTGATAGGGTGCTGATTTGATCGGAGTGTCCAGGGAAGCAGATGGGGACCCCAGGACCAAATACAGTAGGAGCTCGGGGATCAGTGGGGTTCTGCAGCTTCCCTGCTGTTGAGGACAATGAGGTGTCCCTCAGGTTTCCTGTTGTAGCATCCCTGCCCCAGCACCCAGGCCCAGCTCACCTCTTTGTGGAAGGTTGTGGCCTCGTTGAAGTTTCCCAGAAGGTAGTGGGTGTTACCCAGGTTGCCATAGGCCCTGCCCTGGGCCGCCCGATCGCCTAGTTCCTTCACCAGGGACAGGTTCCTCCTAGGGGGACCAAGTCTGTCTGAGCTGTGTCCTCGCCAGCACCAGGAAAGTGGCTTACATCTCCTCCCCCTGAGGCTGGAAAGTAGTAAGTAGTTCTCCCAGGATACAGGGTGGCTCGGAATGGGTTCTTTGGCTCCGATGACATCTGAGCTTCAGGGCTGGAGGTCTGATCAAAACCTACCAGTCCCTGATAAGTATGTGGGAGGGGAAGGGTGGCCATAAAGCATTAGGGCTGGATACATGTGGGGATGTTTTGTGTCTGGGATCCTGCCCAGTCCCTTGCCTGGCACACATTGGCTTAAGAAGTGTCTGTGGAATGCAGGGGCATCCAGACAAGCCCCGGCCCCATCAGTCCTCACCCTGTGGCGCCGGCCCACCCCACTCACTCACTCATAGAACTCAGAGGCCCTGTGGAGTGTCTCACGGACATCAGGTGGCAGGTGCCCAGGGTCCTGTGCCGCATTCCAGGACAGCTGCTTGCCCTTGGCGTGGTACACATTTCCAATGTTGTAGAGTGCTCTCGCCTCCCCAACCTGTGGGCAGCAGTGAGGCATGAGAGCATGCTCTATAGGCCCCCAGGGAACTCATCCCAAGGTGCACTTGCAGGGGCTGGATAGTCCCCTGGCCTGCTGGGTCCCTGAGAAGGGCAAACCCAGTTCTGCCCCTCACCCCTTCTATCCCCTGCCAGGCCCACTGTTCTGTCTGCTAATGTCTGAGGTTAAGAGCCTCGGCAGGAATGGGAAGAGCAGACGATCCAAGGGGCCAACCACCCACCTTGTCCCCCTGCTCCTGGGCAATGTCCAAGTGTCGCTGGCAGCAGACGATGGCCTCATCGAACCGGCCTAGGACCTTGAGTGTGTTGCCCAGGTTCCCACTGGCCTTAGCCTCCCCCATGCGGTCGCCGATGGTCCTAGAGGGCAGGAAGGAGTGAGGAGCCGGGTGTGAGTCTAACTGGGCCCTGAGCTGAGCAAGGGCCAAAAGAGCCTTGGAGGAGAAGGTCTGGCAGTGGAGAGGTAGCTCTTCACACTCACTGGCGAACCCTTGTTCAGACCACTGGCACCAGATCTGGACTGAGTGTTGAGGATGGGATGGGCCGGGGGAGGCTCCCTGGTGAGCAGGGTTACCAGTATTGGCAGGGCTGGGAGGATTCCGCCCCCTATCTAGGAAGTCAGGGTGGCTTTGAGGCCTCAATAAGGAGCTGGGTTGAATGTGGAACAAGGGAAGACCCTGTAGGACATAGTGGGAACCAAGAGTAAGAGGTTGGATAAAACTGGAGACACTGGGGTAGAAACTCAGGAATGGTGGGAAATTTGAGAAGGGTGTGTGTAGGAGGGAGATTATAATCCTTTAAGGAGCCAGCAGTGGCGCACACCTTTAATCCCAGCACTTGGGAGGCAGAGCCAGGCAGATCTCTGAGTTGGAGGCCAGCCTGGTCTACAGAGCGAGATCCAGGACAGGCACCAAAACTATACAGAGAAGCCTTGTCTCGAAAAACCAAATAAATAAATAAATAAAAATAAAAACCTTTAAGGGGTTAGAGTTCACAGGGAGAACAGGAAGCCCCTGGGGACAAGACCACTCCTAACAAAGATGGCAAGGAGTAAGCCTGAACCCAAGACCACAGAAAAGGAACACCTATGGGTGGTAGAGACATGGTCTCAGGGAGCAAGAAGCACAGCAGGCACAGGAGGCCAGACAGAACACATAGACAGACACACACACACACACACACACACACACACACACACACACACACACCACACACACCCCCCACACACACCCCCCCCCACACCCCCCCACACCCCCCCCACACCACACACACACACACACACACACACACACACACCCCTTGACTTGAACACAGACCTCTAAGGGGTCCCCAGATTCCCCTCCCAGCCTGCTGGGCTCTCCAGGCTCTGAGACATCAGCACCTTTCAAACTCCCCAAGGGCAGGGCACCAGGCTCATGCCATCAGGCCACAATTCATCATACTTACCGTGCCAGCAGTAGGTCATGTTTGTGGAACTGCAGGGCCCGGGCATACTCCTTCAGATAGAAGTAGGCATTGCCCAGCTGGCTATAGATGGCACTCAGTGTCTTCAGGTCCTCGGTGCCCACCTGCACAGCAGCCTCAAAGAAGGCCACGCCTGCCTTGAAGTCTCCCGCCTTACACAGTCGCTCACCTTCCAGTGCCAGCTCCAGACAGGAGGCCTCCATCCTGGGTAGAGAAGGGGTATCATGGCCCGTCCCTTGGGACCCTCTGTGGTCACAACAGAGACAGTGTTCTGCAGCAGCTGTTGCCCACATCACAGCCTTGTTCACAGATATGCCTGCTGGGGATTCATGCCTCAGAGCAGAGGCTGGACCCAACAGTGCCACAGCTGTTCAGCTCTCCTTTGCCCCTATCCTTTTTTTTTTTTTTTTTTTTTTTTTAAGACCAGGCTGGCCTCGAACTCACAGATCCACCTGCCTCTGCCTCCTGAGTGCTGGGATTAAAGGCGTGTGCCACTACCGCCCGGCTTCACTTTTCTCTCCACTGTTTGGGTCAGATTCTCTCTATGTGGCCCAGGCCCAAGCAATTCTCTTGCTTCAGCCTTCCCAGAAACTAGAATAAGAGACATGTTGTGTTGTGGGCCCAGTTCTGAATAATTTTTTGTTGTTGTTTTTTCGAGACAGGGTTTCTCTGTGTAACAGTCCTAGCTGTCCTGGAATGTCCTTTATAGACCAGGCTGGCCTGGAACTCACAGAGATCTTCCTGCCTCTGCCTCCCAAGCGCTGGGATTAAAGGTGTGCGCCACCACTGCCAAGCCTGATTGAATAAAGTCAATATCAAGCGCCTTGTCGCCTAAGATGCTGGCTTCTCCTGTGTGTCCTGAGGATCCATCAACAATCCAGAGCGCTGCAGGGAAGCCGTGGAAAATCAAGGACAGAGCGGCTAAGCGTTTGAACCAAAGGTTCTTTGACACAAATCGCAAAGCCACATCCACTGTATTGTGTTATCAAGGAAAGGGGGCAGTTTGAACTTTCCCAGGATAACAGTGCCACATGAATAGATGGTGGAGTCAATGGACCCGAGAAGCTGGCACACACATCTGCATCCCCGGGCTTAGAGTGCTGTAAGTCCTCCCTGTGCCCACACGCCAACACCCCAGGAACCAAGCCATGCCGTCAAGTCCCTTTGGTACCCCAAAGCCCACAGCATTCACAATTCCTTTTCTGTAGTACAGCCACCACTTACAAGGTCCTTGAATTTCCAGAAGTCAACCACTGGCTGCCCTGCCCTTCACTTCTGACATCATAAGATCGGGTACCAGGTGCCTCCACTCTCCCCAGGGAGTGAGAACATGAATTCTCAAGAGACATGCTCCTGCCTCTCAGGCTCCTGGTAACTGCCATCCTGCTCTAGTCTGGGCTTTTCTTGCTGGGGCATCTCTGGCTATCACCCAGTCAATTCACCACACACCCATGCTGTGCCAGCTAGGACCCTGCTTCAGTGTGGGTGCCACCCTCTGGGTCTGTCATAGGAAGGCTTTGGAGTCCTGCCCCTTCTAGACTGTGTGTCCAGACATTTCTTACCAGGGCTGAGGCCCAGGCATGGCATTTGAAGGGGCCTCAGTTTGATGCTATTAAATAGTGACATAATCAGAAAGGGGTATGCAGACTTTACACTTGGCATCAGGGAGATTGGGCTTCTTGCTGGACCCCCACTTCTCTCAGGGGTCAGAGAAAGGCATGTGACCTTAAGACCAGGAAGCCAGGCCCTTGGGCCACCCACCTACCCTGTTATGCCAGGGACTCCCATCCATACCTGCTGGACTCCCTGACGGCCACCTTACCAACCCCTCTGGAAAAGGCCATCAGATGCCACGTTGGCCACAAGAGCCATGGTTACTGTGGCAACCAGCCACAAGACATCTCTCCTGTGGCCAGTGCCAAGTTCTGGCTTCTTTTTTTTTTTTTTTTGGTTTTTCGAGACAGGGTTTCTCTGTGTAGCTTTGCGCCTTTTCCTGGAACTCACTTGGTAGCCCAGGCTGGCCTCAAACTCACAGAGATCCGCCTGGCTCTGCCTCCCGAGTGCTGGGATTAAAGGCGTGCGCCACCACCGCCCGGCACAAGTTCTGGCTTCTTAATTAAGGCCTATCTGTCCCTGCCCCATGGTTCTGAGCAGCCAGATATGGCTCAGTTCTGCTGGCCTTCTAGAGGACTGCACAGGAGTTTCTGTCACTGGGGAGTACTACTGATTAGGGGGAACTGCCATTACACCCTGTCACCCTCCTAGCCCAGCGATTTGGCACCCAGAAAGCAAAGGTTTGGGAGAGGTCTGGGGCAGAAGCCCTGGAGAGCATGCCAGAAGGGGCATCAGAGGGGGAATTAATTTGGGCCATAACACAAAGAGCCCTTCCCCACAAGACACCCCTGAATCATGCCAAACATCCACCTCTGACTCCTGTCACTTGCCCAACTAGCACCTTTTTCTCTGCAGGTTCCTGTCCCTCCCCGACTCTAAGACACTCCCAAATCACGCCTGGACCCACTCAGGCACCCAGCCTTGAAGCCTGGCGCCTGCCTGGTCCCCACCTCTTTCTCTGTAGGTTACGCATCTTCTGCACATACAGCCACAGCTCCAGACCCACAGGCAGCAGCAACGGGCGGGGGCGGGGGGCACCATAGACCACCTTACACACAGCCTTCTCTGCTAAGCTCAGGGCCAGAGGCTGGCCCTCCACGGATGTAGCGTGCATCACAGCTCTGGCCATGGTCCCAGGGGATGTGCCAATCTCAGGCTCCACGGCCCCAAGCTCTTCAACAGCATCTCCCTCTTTCCCCGGGTATGATGTGGATCAAAGGATCAAGGGCAGCTCAGTCTGGATGGATGAGCACTTATGGCAGAGGGGGTGGGGTGGGAAGCCTGAGGTAATCCTCTGCTGCCCTTCTGTCCTCCTTGGGGGCTGGGCAGGGAGCATGGAACCAATCCTTTGGCAAACTTTTATGCAGGTCAGACCCAGGACCCAGGGACTTCAGGAGTATTAAGATTGCACATCGCAGCTGCTGGCCACATTAGCGGTGAGAGGATACGTATAGTGCATGAGAATCCCCCAATCTAGCTCTGCTCCCCACCTGGTGCTGACAGAGGTTGGCAGAAAGTCAGAGTCTCCTGCCTGGAATGCCAGCTACGAGAGCCTGTCCTACAGCTGGGCAAAGCTAGGACTCTGGACAAGGTTGGTACTTGGAGTTTTTGCTCTCTCCAGCCCCTGGTGTTTGCTCTGCCCTGGATCCTGGCCTGGGACATGAAGTCCTCTTCACCCTGCAGGACTCTTCCTGACTGCAGTTACACTCGCCCAACTCTTCAAGGTAAGTTCCAGACTCAGGGTCTCACCAGGGTGTAGGGCCACACAAGGTCTGCAGAGGCTGTTCCAGGGAAGCTGGGATTTTCCTCTAACTTCTAATTTCCCAAACACCTTCTCAGCCCTACCAGGGCAAAGGGAGGGACCCCAAGAATGAAGGGGAGTTACCAACATCCACAGAGGACATTAGCCCACAGGATCAGGGCCCAATCCAGTGCCTGAGGGCAGTGTACTGGTAGCCTCTCACAGGCCTTTCCCTAGACTACGGCCCCATTTTGGCCCCATCCCAGTGATGACAGGACCATTCCTGGAAGCCCTCCAGCCAAGCTACATGCCTTTTGGCTGTGGAAGCCAGAGACGAGAATGAGGGGATCCAGCTGCAGTCACAGGAGACTGGACAGCAGGGGCAGTACTCTCCCCGAGACCACTTTGGGTTCTTAGCAGAGACAGGAACTCCAGAGTGGGCAGAGAAGGCTCCAGGCCCTGGATAACTCAGTCCAGGGCTTCCACTTCTGGAACACCTTGGCCAAGAGTATCAGGGTAAGCCTGGAACTCCCGAGGGGGGCTCTCTTGGGCCTCCCTGCCTCCCCACTGACATGCCTGCTCTGCTTTCAACCCCCTCCTGCCCTCTTGGGGCCAGCCAGTCTGACGTGGCTGAGCAGAGAAGTTCTTGGAACCTCTGCGCTCCCATATCACCTCTGCAGGCCTACAAGGCACTGCTCATCTGTCACTTGTCAAGGTGTTCATATACTCAGGGAGCTGCAGCCATTTGAACAAACAAATGCAGGGTTATCTGAGGCCTCTGAAAGACCTGTCCACTCCAAGGGTCCCTTGAAATCCTACCCTCAAGGCTCCAGATCACAGTTATCTAGGGTTTGGAGCTTAGTGTCTCCCACTGGCCACACCATCCCACCAAAATTTATCATCTGGCTAGACGGACCTATTGCTGAACAGGTAAACAGCAATCCTTCACCCCACCAAAAAGGATGGCGCTGCCTACCCCAACTGACCCACCTCCACACTGAGGTCCTGACCCCAAGCCATGCCACCCATTGAGCCACTTTAAAAGGCTCACAGCCGGGGCTGGAGAGATGGCTCAGAGGTTAAGAGCACTGGCTGTTCTTCCAGAGGCCCTGAGTTCAATTCCCAGCAACCACATGGTGGCTCACAACCATCTACAATGAGATCTGGTGCCCTCTTCTGGCCTGCAGACAGAACACTCACTGTATACTAAATAAATAAATCTTTAAAAAAAAAAAAAAAAAAAAAAAAAAGGCTCACAGCCCTGTGCTGTTCCAGATGTCAAGAACAGTAGATCACAGCAACCAGGAACCAGGCACTGTCTGCCATACCCCAGCCACTGCAGCAGTACCTGACTCCCTAGTGGCCAGCCACGTTCTGCTCATGTCCCTCTGGCCTCCTGATCTCACCTGCCTGTCCCCTTACGACTCCTGGTGTTGTCTGGTACCCACAACCAGCTGGCTCCTTAGCACCCCAGTTCTAGCTACCTGAATTTTTGCCTGCCTCCTTCACTGAAGAGCAGTCACCTGGCACTGGTCCCTGGCCAAAGGCTTGAGAGACCCTTGCTCACAGCTGTCCCAGCTTTCCCATTCAGCATCTCTGAGAAGGAAGTCCCACTGACATTCCCTCAACAGCCAGGGGAAGAAGGAGAGAGAAAGAAGTGGGAAGGCTGGGAGGGAGCATGGCAGGAGCAGGAAACTGCTGTGGGCAGGGGTACCTCAGCTTCAGGAAGGTACCTAAGGATCAGGCTTGCAGGGATGTCTGGGGCTAAGATGGGGACTGGGCCTGTCTGGGACAGTGCCAAGGGAAAATCACAGATAGAGGTGGTAGAGTGGGGGGCCAGCACTGCTCAGCCATGCAGCCACAGAGGCCTTGCCCATGCCGAGGGATGCCATGCCCAGGCACCAGGGGCCTCTACCACAGGTGCAGCTTTTAGAAGGCCACCCCAGTGTGTGCTCCCCCGCCACCCCTCCCTTCCCAGCCTCACTCAGCACTTCGCTCCTTGCCTCCTGGGGCTGCAGGCCAGAAGAGGATTTGCAGGGACTTCCTAGCTACTTGTTCACCTCTCTGGGACCCTCTGCCCCAAGCCCCTGTTCTGGCCCCAGTGTCAGTGGACAGAATTTTCAACAGAGAGCCTCCCCACTTTACCCCCACCCCCCTCCAGTGTCCAGTCCCTCTCTACACTCCACGAGGAGGTGGTAGTTCAGGGACACATTTGTGGCTTTTCTCAATTCCTCAGTCTTATTTTATTTTTTGTTTTTTTGAGACAAGGTTTCTCTGTGTCGTTTTGGTGCCTGTCCTGGATCTCGCTCTGTAGACCAGGCTGGCCTTGAACTCACAGAGATCCGCCTGGCTCTACCTCCCGAGTGCTGGGATTAAAGGCGCGTGCCACCACTGCCTGGCCTCAGTCCCATTTTGTAAGTATCAAACCCTCTCAGTCAGTGAGAGTGGGGATGCTCCTGGGAGGGTGGATGGTGCAGAGAATGTCTCCCAGCAAGACATCCTGTATCAGCCCAGAAAGGCCACAGGAGTTCTTAGATCAGGTGGACCCAGTTCACCTAGGCACCTGTGTACCTGAGTAGCCATGCCAGCATGCAAGCTTCCCTGGACACCCTGGGGTTCATGTGGGGTCAGGACATGCTTGGATCTCTTCCTTCTTAGTTCCAGAGGCCACAGGTTGCTGGGCCTGACGGTAGCGACTTTCCTTCTCTGACCCCTCTCTAATACCTGCTTCAAAATGCTTCCGGTGCTTCCCATCTGCCCAGCCTATCTAAGCCCGAGACTGGCTGTCCAGGCCTGGCTGTGGTCCCTAGGTGGGGACCAAACAGCTCACGGGCCTCCTGGAAGGCCCTGTGGGGAGGCTCTTGGCTGCTCCGCTTAAATCTGGTCCCCGCTCAACCCTCTCAGCTCAGCTTGGGTTTCAGCTTGGAGGGATGCCAGGCTGAGCTCAGGGCCTCAGCCAGTATCCTGAATACTGTCCCTAACCAGCGAGAGCTACCCAGGGCCTGAATTCGGCCCAGTGAATCACCACCAGGGAGAAGTGCGGGCAGCAGACACAGCTTGGAGACCTGTGTTCTCGATATTCTCCCTCCCCGCCCTCCCCTCACACACGAGCGGCCCGATAGATACCTCCTTCTCACAGGTGGCAGGTCCTGAGGTAAATGTGACCCTGCACAACTTCCACTCTCAGGGGACTCTAGGAAGAAGCTGCCAGCAAACCTCTTACCCCTGCACCATAACCAGGAGGCAGAGTACAGGGCTCAGGCTTGATCTTCAACACCACACAATGGGGACACTGTCTCTGAGCTGCAGCAGAGTAGCAGGGGGCGGGGGAAGTTCTCTTCTCACCAGCCACCAAGCCTTCATTTTGATCTTTGGAGGTACTGGGCAGAGCTTGGCTGGCTGATGAGCCACCTCACTTGGGGCAGATTACTTCAGGGTTGGCCCCTAGCAGGATCCGAAGAGGTGGGAATCAGAAGCTCACAGCAGGGAGCTGGGCCTTCTCCTAGGGCTGTGATAGTCTGCAGACCCTGCCCAGCACTCAGGCCCTTCAAGCTCAGCATGAGGCCAGAGTGAACTGGCGGTACCCGGTCCACTTCTGGAACCAGCACCTCGTGGGGGAACACCCTCATCAGGCTGGAGTCACCAGGGAGGCATGCGGCCAGAAGCAGGGCTAGCCTGTCATACCCAGTGGGCGTGGGCACAGAGCACAGACCGCGGGCTCACCTGTGAACCTACCTGGAAGGCAAGCGCCTTTGTAAGGATGCTCACACCCACCTGCCTGGCCCAGGCCCAGGTTCTGCTGGCCTGGGGCTGGGGATAGCTAGTGAGGGCAGGGCCCCATCATGTCAGCCTGGGTCGTGGCCATGTCACCCCTGTACCGGGTCACGGCAGTCTCAGGCTTGAGAGGCGAACTCCTGGCAACGAAGCCTGCCATCCCTGGCTATTCAGGGGCCCACAGAGCTCGGTGGAGGGCTGCCCCCCTCGTAAGCCCCTCAGGCATCCGGACGGGGCTGCAGGTAGAACCCAGCCCCCAGCCCCTCTGCCACGGGGCCGATCTTTGGGCCCCGAGTCCCCACCGCTCCCCGCGCAGAGCTAGGGAGGCGCGTCCGCGGCCACGTTGCGCGCCACCGCTGCAGCCTTTGTTCTGGGCCGGCAGCCTCCTGCCCGCGCCAGCCGCTCGGGTCCCCGTCCCCATCCCGGTCTTCGAACTACCTGGAGTAGAGGCGCCTGGCGGCCGGGCCCGGGAGCTCGTCGGCCGCGGGCGGGGCTGGGCTCGCCATGAGTCGGGGACGCGCCGAGCAGGAGCACCGCCCCGCGCTGCGGCCGTCCGCCCGCCGATCTGCCCGCCTGTCCGCGCGTCCGTCCGCCTGTCCGCGCGTCCGCGCGAGGCGCCGAGGAAGTGATGTGCTGGGGTGCCACCGCCCCTCCCGCCCGAGCCGTGATGTCACCGCCGCCAGGAGGAGGGAGGGTGGGGAGGGGCAGGCGCCCACCGGCCACCACTGCAGCGGTCCCGCCTTCCGCGGGGTGGGCGGGGCCCTGTCTTGGAGGTCCAGTGCAGGGAGCATCCTAGTCTTAGGGCAATGCTGGGTGCTCTTTTCTTTGGCGGAAGACCTGCTAAGACCCTGGGGTGCCTTTATGCTATCCCCACCCCCCTTTCCTACACACACACACACACACACACACACATCCTGTTCCTTTCCTGTCACTTCTTGTGGGGTACAGGTCATGCAGATGCACCCAAGGCTAAGGAGAATACAGGTTTTCCTGGCTTGGGGGAGGGGGATTTGTGGGGCCCTGGGCAAGTCTCTACCTTCCTAGGGCTTTCACCCCGGACTTCATGTCGTCAGTACCTGTGAATGCAACTGTTTGGAAAGCATACTGGTAGAGCACCGGGGCCCACTGGGGAGCCTGGTCCTCATTCATCTGCCTGTCCTGTCCCTCTGAATTCCCCAGGGCCCTGAGGATCTGGACATCTTAGTCCACGCTTGAGTAGCCTTGGAGCCTTCACCCTAGCCACAGGGTACCATCTGAACACACCAAAGGCCTCAGGACAGCCAGTCCCACTGGGACTCATCTATCTCTCTGCTCCCCTCTCCAGCCCAGTCACAATATTCTTGGAAAAGTAGCTGTGCCCCTCAGTGGTACAGGGATGAGTCAGGGTGCAGAAAATGGCTATGTCCGCTGCAGTTTCATTTCATCCCTGGCCCCAGGCCTGAAGATGGACACCATGCCAAGGTCACCCTAGACAGACCCTGCAGACGCAGCCCACAGTACAGTGGCTCCAGGCAAAGAAAAATGGCAACAAAAACAAACACGAGATAAAACGGGTCTGTTGGCTCTGAGCTAGTTTGTTTTCCTAGGACAGAACTGGTGCGAGGTGCGAGCAATGAGAACCATCTGTGCCTGGGGCGAGGAGGCTCAGGCTTGCTGCTGTCCCCACGCCTCCCCCTAAGACCACAGGAGCCAGGCCTTGCTCTCACTTGGCTAAGGCAGGGTGTGTGTTGTGGCTGGCCAGGCACCACCCACGTTCACCAAAGTCTCCAGCTTGGTCCCTCGCAGACAGAGAGGGCTCTGGACTGCAAGCACTTCCTGGTTGTCCCCAAAGAGCACCCTATGCAAGTGGGGCTGCTGTGAACCACTCGGCATCAGGCTGGGCTCATCTCTCCTGCTCCTGGCTTTAGGAAACCCTTAGAGACATGTTGCAGCCATCCAAGCCCCTGTGGGTCCCTGGCAAAGCCAGGGACCAAACCAGGAAGCCCCACACACAGTGTCACAGGGTTCTGGAGTTGAGGGGATGTGTGAGCCACAACATTCCCACCGGGGACCAATTTCCTTCTTCCTTGAGGCAGGGGTGGGGGTGGGGGCACAGATTGTGAGGGCTCAAATTTGCAGGGGTGCTCTGAAGCAAGCTGGCTGAGGATTCAGGCTCTGTGTTAGAAAGAGCTGAACTCGAAGGCTACCTCTGTCCCTACTGACCGGGAACAAGCTGCTTTCTCTAAGTTTCAGTTCTGTTACCTGCAAAGGGACCTGTCCCGGCCTGTGGAGTGCTTCCGGTATACAATGCACACTGCTGATATCAGAAG
The DNA here is from genome assembly GCF_949786415.1 of Peromyscus eremicus. Lineage (NCBI taxonomy): Eukaryota > Metazoa > Chordata > Mammalia > Rodentia > Cricetidae > Peromyscus > Peromyscus eremicus. Next base: position 15,754,289 of record NC_081419.1, on the reverse strand, counting down.
ACCATTACAGTTGTACTGGATTTGGGGAACCCCTGCAGACACCCCTGGCACACGCTCCACCACACAGGCAGGGTACCTTCTCCCCCCTTTTCAGGTGGAATGTGATAAGGGTAGGCATGAGGTAATAGGCCCAACAAAGGAGACACTTGTGGACGAGAGGAAGATGGGCCCAGGGGAAGAGAGACCCTTGGGCCTGTCTCCTGCTGGCTCTGAGTACCCCATCCCATATCCGTTCAGTCTGAAAAAGAGCGCCTGCCTCCCACCCCTCCCCCGCCCCAGCTCCCCTGCCTGTGCACAGCCAGGAGCCTGGTTACCCTGTAAAGTCTCTGGAGCAGCTGAATGGAGAATCCTGCTTCATCCCTAATGGTTGGATTTTCTCCCCATGGAACATCTGTGGGAAGAAAATGATTTCCCATATGGGCATAACCAAAGCTATCCTATTGATGCTGGGCAAGGGTGGGTGATGGTGACTTCATCATCACACCATGTCAGGTGAGAGCCAAGGGGTTCCTGTCAGCTCCAGTCATCTTCACACTACATCACCAGATGACTTCCTGTGGTCACCTGCATGTGTCTGCTGTGGTCACCTGACGGCCTGTGACATGCACAAGGTGGCAGTAGTGACTCATTCCAGGTCATCCGCCTGGGCTGTGGAGACACAAGGCAAAGCTTGGGTTTCTCAGGCCTAAACTTCACCTTGTCCTGGGCCTGTCACCCTGGATCAGGAATGGATCTGAATACCCCTGTGACAGGTGTCTAGACCCCGCCTTCCACCTGCTGCTTCCTCAGGCCCCTCCCTCAGCAGAGCTCTTTCTGCAGAGCCTTAAGGGGGCTTCAGCCATCCCAGAGGCCATTGGCTGTGGTACCAAGTCCAAGTCTAACCGAGGACAATGGCACCCAGACAGCCTCTACCAAGTCTTCCAAACTAATGTGTGAGCGAGAGACAGGAAGGCAGAGGGAAGTAGAAAGGAGACATATCAGGGTGGGAAGAGGGAGAGAGCCAGACTCACCTGTAAGAAACTGTACTCAGGGCCGGGCGGTGGTGGCGCATGCCTTTAATCCTAGCACTCGGGAGGCAGAGCCAGGTGGATCTTTGTGAGTTCGAGGCCAGCCTGGGCTACCGAGTGAGTTTCAGGAAAGGCACAAAGCTACATAGAGAAACCCTGTCTCAAAAAACTAAAAAAACAAAACAAAAGAAAACAAAACAAAACAAAAACAAAAAACCAAGAAACTGTACTCAGTTTTACCCTGGTCTCCAAATAAGTTCACTGATCTGAGAGAAGACTTGTTTTTTCAGATGTAGGTGTGAATTCCTCTGTGCTGTCCTGATCAGACACACCCTCACATGACAGAATCATCCACTGATGTTCCGTTGGGGGCTTCAAAGCCTTGGAGAGTGGAGTAGCAAGTAGATAGGTGGATCTGTGTTATTTTCCCATAGGATCCGAGAAGGGAACGGTCTGTCCCACCCACGAGAGCCTCAGGGAGATGACACACACACAGGGAAATAGCCCCAGGTCCACGTGAGACTAAATGCCACAGTCAGCATGAGACACCTAGCCACACAGCATTCCTGGGGCACGCACTGACTGTTCCAGGCTCTGTCACCCAGGTTGTCCCTGGGGCCTACAGGAGCAGGTGGGACACACAGGAAGAGGGCACACACTTCCTCACTGTCTGTGGGTCTCGTTCTTGTCCTGCTTCCGGCCCATCTGTGCCCGACTAGGCCTCGCTGACAAGTGATGCGAGAGGGCTGAGGAGTAACACACAGGGATGTACTCCCCTGGAGGCTCCTGGCTCGTGTGTGGCTTCCGATACTCCCGGCTTTGGGTGTGTGCTGGGAAAGACTGACAGGTGCCTGAACCCAGCAGAGTCAGCAGGGTGCATCTGCTCTCCCCACAAATCCTGGACAGTCCCTCCATAGCAAACAGAACCCAGTAGGCTCTTCCCTTGTACAGGCCCTGCATCCCCCAGGCTAGGAGTGGGATGCTGGAGTATGGACTTGAAGCTTACTAGAAGTGGGGTGGTGTAATGGAGCTCCATATTCCTGATGGCCCTCCTGTGTGTGTGGCCACTAATGCACCACTCAGCTCTTATTCTGACCTCCCAGAATCTTGAGATGCAGTGCACCAGCATGGTGATGTCATGGATAGTAAGTACTCATTAAATGTGACCAGGAAGAGGCTTGTGCCTCCTTATGGTTGTCCCAGGGCTGGAGCAGTCAAGGACCACAAACTGGGTGGCCTAAAATAGATACTTATGTCTCCACAGTGCTGGGCCTAGATGCCCCAGGTCTAGATGGCAGCAGGACCTGCTCCCCACAATGTGTGCTTGCCCAGGGCGTGCTCCTTCCAGAGACTCAGAGCAGGAGCTGTCTTCGTCAGGTACAGTTTGGGGCTCTGCAGACATCCCTAGGCTTGTGGCTCCACCCCTCCCTGTGGCCCTCTCTCCTCCCTGTGTCTTGTAAGAACACATGTCTTTGCATTTAGGGCCAACCGAATCCAAATGATCTTATCTGGAGATTACATCTGCAAACATCTTTCTCCAAGTAGATCGCATTCACAGATGCAGGAGGTGTCTCCTGAGGTGGTGCCGTTCAGCCGCTGCACCTATTGCTCAGTCCACCTACACTGGCTATTCTAGAACTTGGGTCCTGTAGTACCTGCCAGTATGTATCCTTTTTATTTTTTGACTTACACTACGCTGTTGTATTTACAACCCAGGCTGTACATTTGATAGTATTAAGATGATCTGGAGCTGGAGAGATGGCTCAGCAGTTAAGAGAACTGACTGCTCTTTCAGGGGACCTGGTTCGGTTCTCAGCACCCACATGGAAGCTCACAACCATCTATTACTTCAGTCCCAGGGATCCAATGCCCCTTTTGGTCTCCATGGGCAGTGCACACACGTGTTGCACATACATACATGCAGGCAAAATACCTATACATATAAAATAAAACACCCCACGTAGGTATTCAGGGGAGTCAGACATCATTTGGCTTTTACCCTTCAGTCTTCACCACATGAACACAGCAAGAAAGTGTCATGGTGGAAGCAGAGAGTAGCTCCCAACAGACACCAGATCCGCCAGCATCTTGAACTCAGACTTCTCAGCCTCTAGAACAGTAAGAAGTAGATTCCTGTTGTTTATTATAGCAGCCGAAATGGACAAAGACTCATCAGTCTGAACAAAAACAGTAGGAGCCATCTTCTGCACTTCCTGTGGGTGCCTGCTGTGGTGGCACAGCCAGACCCTGAGGGTGGATCTGAGGCTGGTTCCACCTGACTGTGGGGGCAGAGCTGTACATTCCAGACTACAGCAACTCCCAGCACAGGGCTGACATGCAAACACTCGCTGAG